>NC_068402.1:2267494-2392494 GCF_023724105.1 Carassius gibelio
ACTGTCACCAAGATTATTAGTCCAGTGGCAGTACGCCTCAAACTTCCTCCTGTTCATAGACTTCAGTTCAGCATTCAACACAATCATCCCTCAACAGCATCGTTGACTTTATTGCAAAAAAATGCACAGACACTATTTAAACTGAACAGAGATGACATCACCGAATTCAATGATGAACTGCCTTTAACTATCATTTTGCATTATTGACACTGTTTTCCTAATGAATGTTGTTCAGTTGCTTTGACGCAATGTATTTTGTTTAAAGCGCTATATAAATAAAGGTGACTTGACTTGACTTAATGAAAATAAAACGCTCATTGTCTTCTGGTTGTTTAAAGATAAAGAAATAAAGTAACTGATTTAAAGAGTAGAAAGATCGCTGTATTTCAAATCAGTTTGAATGATGGGCAACTTTGGCAAGAACAGCTCTGATCCAAACCCTGTTGCGATGCTGTAAGATAAAAAACCTGAAAGCCTGCACATCTCCACTGTTCCTTGATAATTTAAAGTTCTCTAGTTAAATATAAATACTTAACTTACAGATATCAATTTTTTTTTTTTTTTTTTTAAATGTTTAAAAAGGAGGGACAGTTTGGCATTTCCTCCATCTCACTCTAAATCCACAGCGAAACTCCATTTTTGCCACCCAGTTGTTGGCAACAACTCTTCTATCAGCACCATGATACCTTAAAATACTGCCTATGCAGACAGTGCACTAGGTTTAGGTTCAGAGCCACAGAGAGATGGACGGGATGTGATTGTCCGGTGATGGAGTGACAGTGAACCTTTAGCACTGAAGGTAAGATGATATTTGATGTTTAATAAGCTTTAATGATTTTAGTTCAGTGAGAGAGATGCGCTATAGAGATGAATGCAGACACAATGTGTGTGTGTGTGTGTGTGTTGGAATGTTTCAGAAGCATGATGGGAAGGCAGATGGTCTCTTCACGAGGGACGTCTGGTCCAGATGGCCGGTGTGTGAGTGTGTGTGAGTGTGTATTGTGGTGGTCCAGTGACTTACAGCACACGCAAATGCTGAAGTCAAAACCATCGTATGCGTATCTGCACACGAGTCTTCAGATGTGCTCTTCTCCGTCTGCATGTGCTGTTGTCTAGTTGAGTGGTCTGGAAGGGAAGGTCCTTGTTCACTAGTGGGTCACTGCTGGATATTTCTGCGTTTGCTCTGGACCTGCAGGTAAAGCAGTGGAGGCAGGCAGTGAAACGAGCTAAACATCCACGTGTTCAGATGAGCGGCACACGGTTAGCTCTTCTCTGTCTGATGGGCCCCCTGCTGGTTCGGGGTCAGAATGACACGGAGCCCATCGTGCTGGAAGGGAAGTGTTTAGTCGTTTGTGACTCCACACCGACCACAGAACCTGCTGGGAATGCTTTGGGAATGTCGGTGCGCTCCGGAAACGGCCGCATCGCCTTCTCGGCTGTGAGGAACAACAACCACGAACCGTCTGAGATGAGCAACCGCACCATGACCATATACTTCGACCAGGTAATGATGCATGGATCATATGATCATTCCTCTATCAGCAGCAGCTAGTGCTATAACAGACCCAATGCTTTCCATGTGTCTTTCTTATTCCATCAGGTTCTGGTGAACGTTGGGAGTCATTTCGATCCGGCACGGAGCGTTTTCGTGGCTCCTAGAAAAGGAGTGTATAGCTTCAGTTTCAATGTGGTGAAAGTTTACAACAGACAAACTATACAGGTGTGTCAAAAGATCCATTTATAAACACTTGACGCAGAGCCGCATGGAGAAAAAAATAACAGATATCTAAAAATGAAAATGAGATGAAAATGTGTTCATCATTCAAGATTAGGATGAGTTTGTGTCTTCATCGGGTTTGTAGAAATGTAGCACTGCATCAGTGTCTCATCAATGGATGCTCTGCAGTGAATGGGTGCCGTCAGAATGAGAGTCTGATAAAAACATCACAATAATCCACAGCACTCCAGTCCATCAGTGAACATCTGGAGAAGACAAAGGATAAAACAAATCCAGCATTAAGATGATTTTAACTCAAACACATAGAGTCAATAATCATAATAACACTTCCTCCAGTGAAGAAGTGTTCTGGTCTGAATCAGGAGAGAAATCTGCACAGATCAAGCAGCGTTTAAACAGATCTAATAACAAATATGTGAGAGACAACAGCAGATGCACTTTTTCACTGTTGTACCCATTCACGGCAGGGCATCCGCTGGTGTGAGAATGCTACATTCTTTCATTTTTGTCTGAATTAATTTTTTGTTTAAACTTTTTAGTGACAACAGATGACAAAAAAAAAAAAAAAAACCCGCCACATTTAACAGTTTCCAACTAGTTTTTCTTTTCAGCATGACATCTAAAAGCCACCATACACTGTACGAAAACATTCCTGTTCATTGCACAGATGTGATTTTAAATCCAGTTGCTATTATTATTAAAGATTGTAAGGATTCCTTTCTTCCTGGCTCTCCGTGTCCAGGTGAGCCTGGTGTTGAACGGCTGGCCGGTGATCTCAGCGTTTGCTGGTGATCAGGATGTGACGCGGGAGGCAGCGACCAACGCCGGGCTGGTTACGATGGAGAGAGGAGACAAGGCCTACCTCAAACTGGAGAGAGGAAACCTGATGGGCGGCTGGAAATACTCCACCTTCTCCGGCTTCCTGGTCTTTCCCTCTTAGAAGGAAGTCCATGCAGAAAACTGATAAGAAGCGCACGTTCAGCAGAAGGACATGTTCACAAGTTCATAAGTGTTCAGACAAGGATGCTTCTTCTGTTCTTGTACTTACACACCCTGCCGGGCTTCTTTTCTATATGCATGAACCTGCTTGATGCACGTTATATGGCACTATCCACTAACAAGATACATAATGGAGTGTAAAAATATTCCCTTTTGACAGATAATCAGTGAAGAGTGTTAAACCAGAAGATTGTGGTGATCATCATCAACCTCAGGACGTCAAACTAAATATTATATAATATGTTGCGCAATCTTTTCATTTTGAATTTGAAACTTTGCAATTCTGTAACTTGCATTTGGGACATTTTTGGTATTTTCAATTAAAATTAAATAAAGATTAAGGCACACACACACTAGTTAAGGGAAACAAGCATGCACTAAAGAAAAATTGTAAAATCCAGAGGGGAAAAAAAATAAATATATATATATATATATATATATATATTCTTTTTAGTGATGGAGTATTTTACATATATTTTTGCAAACAAAGCATTGGGCAGATCAGGTATGATTTTAATAGTTTGATGCACGTGTGAAAGTCGTGACATCTGAGATTGAATGGGACATAACTGATGTTTAAAGTGAATTATTCCAACTGTACAATAAAATTCTGATGTGTTGAAGCATGAATGAGTCTACATTGGAGCATCTTCTGTTTTTGACCAACAGATGAAAGAATACGGTGATCATAAAACCATCCTTATTGGCAGGAATTAATTTTCTGGTGAATCCCTACATGGTGGACTTCCATAAAACATCCTAAGGCAAGACACTAGTGTAAAAAAAAAACTAAAAACATCCAAACTACACATATAAGTGTTTACTTTTGTCTGTGGACTTCAGTTACAGTACATATCTTTAATAGTCTTTTATCTTCACTGCAGCAAACACCAAACTCAGCAGATTTATTACTCTCTATATTCTGAAGGTTTCTACTGATGGGTTTGTTCATATATCATTTGCCTGATTTCATACAATATTTTATTCCTGGTGGTAAAATTGTATTTGTTTTCTGGTTTACTAAGACAAAACAATTACTACTTCCACAATCGTGTTAAAGTATGTAGATATCTATTAGTTATCATTTCTATTCTGTAGTGTCTCGCCTGTGAAACGAGTCATGGTTTCATTCTGCCATGAAGGTCAGAGAGTAAATGGACACAAATGGCTGCAGAGTCTATTTATCATCATTATCCACCATCTGTTGTTCTGGCCACAGACGCCAGAGCCAAAAAAGCGACTTCCTCCAGGATATTCAATGACAGCACATGTCCTGTTTCTGGCTTCAAATGATCATGGTGTGAATATATGGAAATATAGCATATTCTTTTTAAAGGGAGCTTTAAAGGGACAGCTCACCCAAAAACGGAGATAGTTTGAAGAATGTTGGTAGGTAAACAGTTGAAGGTAGCCATTGACTTCCATAGTATGAAAAGAATACAATGGACCTTTTTGACATTTCCGGGTCTCTCAGCACCAGAAGCTGTCATATATTTGTATATATATATATATATATATATATATTTATATATATATATATATCTATAGCTGTCATATAGCTGAATATATTTTTTATATTCCATTTGCTCAAATAGCAAAAGAGAAACACAAGTTTTAATCAAAAGAAACAAATGAGAGAGACTGACAACGGCAGTCAGAGTGGTCAAATTTTCCATCCCTCTCATAGATTCTGTCGTGCATTAAAAACACCCATTTCCACCACTGAATAAAAATAAATAGAAAAGGGTAATTGCAACTTTTTATCTCACAATTTTTTTTTTCTCAGCATTGTGAGATATAAACTCACAAATCTGAGAACATATCAGTACATACAAGGGGTGGAATCACACTTGTGGGTGAGTAAATGTGGGTTAATCCATAACTAAAAGTTCCTTTTAAAAGTAAAGCATTACAATATTGCGTTACTCCCTAAAAAGTAACTTATTATGTTACTTAGTTACATTTTTGTGATACATTATGTTAATTTTGCTTTACTTTCACGTTACTTTTTAAATATGAGCAGGGCTTGATGGTTTTCATATAAGTTCTATTCATAGTCCATGTCAAAGCCCTTTCACGCTAAAGGGTAAAATTAAAAGGAAACAAAGTAACTGGTGTTACTTTTTTGAAAAAGTAACTCCGATATTTTCTTGTAAATTAAAAAGGAAAGCATTACTTTACTAGTTACTTGAAAAAAGTAATCCGAATGCTAAACTCTCGTTACCCCTTACACTGCATGGCTTCATTAACAGTGCAAATTCTCTGAGACAATGAAATTACGTCAACATATGCTGATAATGCTATGTAACTGTCTTAAATTATTCCTTTAATATTACTCTTGAAGTGAAGTCAAGTCTGCTTTATTGTCAATTCTTCCACATGTACAGTACATACATACAGATAATCGAAATACAGATAACATTAGCATTAAAGCCTAAAAATCTAGATCAAATATAAAATAAAAAGATACAGCTATACAATAAGGGAATGCAAAAAAGACATATAATTAAATAAAGCAGCGCAAGGCACATGGCAGATGGAGTGCAAACCAGTGAAGTGAACAAACAAACAAAAAAGATTTTTAGTGCAAAAGAGGCTTATTCAGTCTGATTAAAGTAACAAATGGCTCAAGAGCAGTTATTTTATTGAACTGACTGATGAGGTAGTAGAATGACGTCAGTTCCATGCGGAATGAAGAAGTGAGCAGACCAAGGTTGGAAGGACCTGGGGATTTGTGTTGTAGTTGTGTGACGGTGTGCAGTCGTGGGTCAGCAAAGTAAAGAGGAGGGGGCTCAGCACACATCCTTGGGGGGCCCGAGTGTTCAGTGTGATGGTGCTGGATGTGTTGCTGCCGACCCGTACTGCCTGAGGTCTTCCAGTCAGAAAGTCCAACAACCCAGCTGGACCAGTTTGTGAATGAGTTGTTGAGGGATGATTGTGTTGAATGCTGAACTGAAGTCAATGAACAGCATTTTGACATATGAGTCCTTTTTGTCCAGATGTGTGTTAGTGCTGAGTGGACGGCAGTGGAGATGGCATCATCGGTCGACCGGTTGGAACGATATGCAAACTGGAAGGGGTCCAGGGAGGGGGGAAGGCAGACTTGATGTGGTGCATGACTAGCCGTTCAAAGCACTTCATGAGGATGGGGGTAAGTGCAACAGGACGGTAGTCATTGAAGCCCAGAGATGTTGTCAGGACCCGGAGCTTTGCGGGCATTTATCCTGCTGAAGGATCTCCTCACGCTGTCTGGGGTCAGCGTCATCACCTGGTCGCCGGGAGGAGGTGGAGTCTTCTGTGCAGTGGTGCTGTTTTGTTGCTCAAAGCGAGCGAAGAAGGTGTTCAGCTCGTTCAGCAGAGAGATATTGTTGTAACAGGTCCATGGTGGGGGCTTGTAGTCCGTAATGGTCTGTATCCCCTGCCACAGGTTCCTAGTGTCTCTGCTGTCACTGAATTGGTGAGCTATCCTCCTGGAGCGCTGTCTCTTAGCCTCTCTGATGCAGCGGGACAGGTTGGCCCTGGCTGTTCTCAGGTCCACCTCATCTCCAGTCTATAGACCTCCCCTGTCATCCACAGCTTCTGATTGGCCCGGACATCCCGTTACATCATCAAAACTCTTGTAGCCTGTATAGTTAAAAAATGTAAAAAGGTTAAAAAATATATATATAAACCTGTGCTCGAGATAAAGTTGCTCTTAATTTCCATTGATGACTGCAGTGTTCATTGTTTTAATAATAGGGCTATAATTCATTGTATAAATTAATAGTCATGTTAAAAAAAAAAAAAAAGAAAACATAAAAAAAAATTCTACCATTTTTTACCATGTTTTCCTGCCAGTTGGCACTGAGAGTGACTGACACTGGATGGATAGAAACAAAAAATACTACATAGCCTAGATATATGTGTATGTGTGTGTGTGTGTGTGTGTGTGTGTGTGTGTGTGTGTGTATAAAGCCTGTATAAATAACAATAAAATAAAATAATGGAAAAAAAAATACTTTCTCTTTTCTGTGTGCGTTCATACATTGTATACATTTTTGGCATATCTGGCGGTTGGCATTAGAAGTTATATAACTAATAACAGTGGCATATGAGAAGTTTAATAACTGTTTTTTTTTTTTTAGGTGCCTTTTTCGAAGCTGCTGAAAAAAAAAGGTGGCTGAATTTTGTTGTTCTTATTTAGAAAGCTGAAGCTTCTAGGCGTTCATTACTTTCACTCAATTTGATTATTTTTAGCATTCTTCTGCATGTAAAACTACAGTAACTCGCGGAGCTGGCGAGGGTTTTGAGAGAGCTAGTATCGTCAGCTATTTCTGCCTCCAGCCACTCGTTCCACGCGCAGATCACCGGGAGACGCGCGGCACGAGCGGATCCGTGCCCGTTAGATCCGGTGGGACAGATGGAGGACGCTCTGAACGCCAGGATCCCGCTGACTACACGACACGAACCGTCACTCCAGATTATCGCGATGCCTCCTCCGCCATCTGATCATCTCACACACGAGTCACACCTCGGGAAACAAGATAACATTTATCTGAAGGGAAGACAGCACAGAAGATGACTGACGCACACCGGTGTTCTCCTGATCTGATCACCAAAGTCAAATCATTTATTTATTTGGTTGTTTTCTGCATTGTGACAATTCATGAATATAACGCACATGAAGCACAGGCCAGAAAACCGGCACAAATACAATTCAGTACAATTCAGTATATCAATGTCAAGATTTTTCACATTCAATTTAGGAAACCTAGTTATTATTGTATTATTACATATACTGGCAATTGGATGGTGAAGATTTAAATGCATATAATTGTCCTGAAAATGTCACAAACAAAAAAAACAGTGGTTCTGAAAATACATATTCTGCACCAAAATATTAGTCCTTGAGTTTGAGGTAAACTTGAGCTGGGAATGTTCTTCGCTGGTTTCTCCTCCATTCACTCACATTATTTACACCTGCATTTAAGACTTGAGTATTTGAATTGCATATACAATTTCTATTCATTGGATTATGCCGTTATAACTTTGGGCAATAAACTTATTAATGACTTTTATTTGTCAGTCTTACATAAATGAAACAGAAACAGCTGATTTCTGCACCAGTGTGAGTCATTTAATTACATTTTTATACATTTTTTTTTTTAATGTTTTTGTCATATTTATTATTGATTTGTTTTTCTGTACAATTTCTATGCTCAGTCATTTTTATTTCAGTTTTAGAGTTAAGTACCTCAGGTTAAACGAAATGAAAGAGAGATTTAGAAAATAAAATGCATTTTTTTTTTTAAATGCATATAAAAATATACAAATTATACAAAGAAATATATTTATATAAAATACGTTTATAAAAAAAAAAAAAAACATTGCATAGTTTATTACTAATCTGACTTTATGCATGACTAACAAACATGCATCTCATTGAGTTTATTGGGTAGTTAATGTTATACTGTTTAGGCCTAAATCTTTTCAGTGTCCAGCCGTATTTCCCCTGGACTCAGTTATAGACCAAACGGTCTGATCTCTTGAGATGTCACAGAGGTTTCTTCTCTGAGCTGGAGCGAGACGTGCTGACGCTGGAAGGAGCCGTCCAGTGTCTCGTCCGCTGTCTCTGGACTATATTCATGCTGTTGTTGTTGCCGATCTGAACTCCGTAGACGTTGGACATGGTGATGTGAGTTCGGCCTGAGAGGAGAGCAGAAAGAGCAGAAAGAGCAGATCAGATCGGTCACCTCCATCAGCTCCATCTAGTGACAGATCTGGGACTTCTGACCATAAAGGCTTTCTTTTTTAGTTTTTTTTTTGCAAATAAAGGGAACTGCTGTTAGCTTAGAAGTACGATAAGGGGAAATGTTATTTTTTTTTAGAACAAAGAAGTACACTAGTTGTGAAAGCCGGTTTCTGCATGGAGTAAAACATTGTAAAAAGTAATTGTTCTTAGGATTCTGAGTTCACATCCTTTCAGGGATATAAAGTAAAAAAAACTGACCTGGTGTTGAAATCTGGCGCTGTAAGAGAAACACACCGCAGGACGTTAGGAGAAGAGCGCTCAGTGATAGGAAATGTGTTTGTTTGTTTGTTTGTTTGTTTGTTTGTTTCAGACCTGTGTTGTTCTGCCAGACATCACCGGCGGAGCAGCACGAGGAGATGCTTCTGTGAACTCATCTCTGGAGCTCAGATCACCTTTCTTTGAGGACTTTGTGAAACCAGCAGCGGTTTCCTGAAAGATAACGTCTTTAATTTAATATTTCTATACGATAGCAGCTTTAGTTAGAAATACAACTGTATACAATTTAAATGAGTATAAAATGTAAACAAGACATATTTATGTTGATTAAATGGTTTTATTTAGCCGAGATTTGAATGATTTTGATGGAGGTATAACTGACCTGTTTGGGAAGTGGTCCAGTGACGCAGGACGAAACCTGAGGCTGTGCTTCTGAATGAAGAGGATCAAGAAATCAAGAATAATATTTATTCTGAGAGCCAAAATGAGACAGGTTTGACTTCCAAAAATAATACAGTAGAGCAGGACGTCGTTTATTTGTTGGGTGTTAAATTGTGTTAGGCGTAAGTTACTTTAAAATGAATGCATTACAGTATTGTGTTACTCCATAAAATGTAACTAATTGCATTTCTTAGTTACTTTGACATAAATTAATAAATTACATTTAGTGCTGCCAAACCACATACAAAATACGTTTATGTCTGCATAATTTACGTGTTTTCTGTTTATATTTATTATGTATATATATATATATATATATATATATATATATATATATATATATATATATATATATATAGATACACATATACAGTACATATTTTGAAAATAGTAACTACGTCTATAATTTATATCATAAATATATTTAATAAATGGACATAACATATTTATTCTGAAGTATATACATGCATGTGTGTGCTCATATATATATTATAATATAATATATATAGTAATATATAGTAATATATATAATATAGTATTACTACATGTGTGTGCTGTTTATTTATTATATATATATATTATATATCTATATATACAAACTTTTATTTTGGATGTGATTAATCATGATTAATTAGTTTGACAGCACTATTTATGTTACTTTTGCATTATGTGTTTGAGCTGAGCTTGCTGATTTAATTTTAGTGATAAAAAAACAACACGGACACAGTGGAGACGAATAAAAAATAAAATAAAATGTTTTTAAATAAAAGTTTAATTTCAGTTAAACACAAGTTTATAATGTTAAACGGAAGCAAAATAATATATATATATTTTTTTTTTGCAAACAACAGAATTAAAATAATGCGTTATTTATCAAATAAAAAGCATACCATTGTGTGGTTTACGGCTGATCTGGATTGATTTCAAACCGGAACAAATGTCATCCTCCTGCTCATAGGAAAAGATAGTGTTAACTGAGGATAAAAATAAGGCTTAACCTCTTGAGACCCTGTGGCCTCATATGAGGACATTATATTTTTGTGAATTTCTCTGAGTCTGTTCATGCCACAGTTTTAGATCTGGATGTCCTGTACAGAGCACATTCAGGGCTTTTCAGAGATACCAAATGATTGGATGTTTCACATGACCACTCCCTCTCCTTGGTCATCAAAATGTCTGAAATTAATTTAATGACACTCTTATAGAAATATGATAATATTTCTATAATATATTGTAGTTATCATTTAAATCTGTCTAATTTTTAAATTCTGTGTCATAAATCAACATCTCAGAAATATGTTATGGGGTTTCAAATCAAAATATGACTTTCTGTTACTAAACAGGACATTGATTTCATACATGTCCTCAGATGAGGACACCGGGACTAAACGCATGCTTATGACGCATTTTTGGAGACATAACAAATGAATAGAGAAAGAAATTATATTTCAATATTCTATGAAATATTATATATTATTATGAAAATCTTGACAATTATTACTCACATTATTACACTTCTTTTTTCATTACATGTTGCCCCAAAAACACATTTATATGCAAATTAGATTTAGTTTATAGATACATTGTATATAATTAGAAAACCCATTAATGGTAATTTTACACACATTTTGCAGAAAGAAAAATGTTATACTGAATTATTCTGTTATACCATAGTTGAGAATCATCTTTATACAAAGTTTGGTAAAAAAAAAAAAAAAAATCTTGAACATTAAAAATTTATTGGTGATTTAAAAAAATCTATTGTTTTTGCCTATGCATTTTCATTCATGTCTTTTCATTTTTTTTTTAGAAATTGAGTCCCGATGTCCTCTGCCGAGGACATAACATAACTTTATAAATGAAATGCATGAATGCAGAGCACAAGGCTGCACTGGGAAAATCCTGTGTGCGATGCATGACATGCAATGTGCATCTGTGCTTGCAAAGTGAATGAAACTGCTTTGCAGCATTTCACATCATGATAGACCCACTGTCCTCACATGAGGACATCTTTTTTCTGGGAAAACTACTTCCTGTACAAAAACAAATTTTAGGTATTATACTTATTAGGTCCTACATATCCCAAATAGCCAGAAAAATTATAAAATGCACAACAGGCAATCTCTCGGGTTTCAGGAGGTTAAAGAGTGTAAACTTTACTTTCAGCGTGGGATGGAAATGGTGAATAAGCACTGGTTAGAAACACAAAGACCGTACCAGCTGCTTCAGAACATCATGGACGGCATCATTGAGTCTGTGTCTGTGCATCTGAAAGATCTTCTCAGTCGCGTGAACACAGTCTGAAAGTATAATAGTGGGTTACAGATTCATCTTAATAGACTGCTTGAAACTAAAATCTGTTGATATCCGATGCGGTGACACAGTTGAGGGTTGGCGTCTCACCGAGGAAGGACGGTCTGCTTCTGGGCTCCTGATGCCAGCACTCGGTCATGAGCTGCCTCATCTCGTCCAGGCCTTTAACCCCGCGGGGGTCGATGGAGGTCAGGTCAGGTCTGTCCCCCAGAGGGATCCGGAAGCGCACGAGTGTGGACTGAGCTCCTGCGGGACAGACACGAGTGAGAGATGCTGCGGACGCCAGACAGAGATCACTGCGGAATGCGTACCTTCATACGGCTCCTTCCCTGTGACGATGGACCACAGCAGAACGCCGTAACTGCAGAGCAGACCTCACACTTTAGCACACACTACACCTCGTGTCACTTCATTCATGTGTGCCATCTGAATAAATATTCTGTGTTTTATATTGAAGATATGTTAGATGTGTGTACCGGCTCTTTAAGGTTCGCGGCTGTGAAGAATACAGAAGTGAAGTTTCTTTAATTGTATTTGTTTAGTTTATCTCTGAGACATGATTAATGCAGTATATCAGACCAGAGTATGTGCACTGCTTTATTAGACACGGAGCGAGCAAAGCTGAAACTAAGATGTCATTTATTTTATTTGATTCATTTACTTTCCAGATTTTGTAAAATAACATTTTAAGAGACAACCATTTAGCCGAAATTGTAAATAAGTAAAAAAACAACAAAAAAACTAAAATGTTTTTATTGCATGAATAGATGATCAAAATACAAAATGTGTATATATATATATATATATATATTTATTTTTTTTATTTTTTATTTTTTATTTTTTTTATTTTTTTATTTATTTTATTTTATTTTTTTTTCAGATAAAAAAAAAAATGCAAGCGATATAACAATTTAAATCTATATTTTTTTACACATTTGGGCCTTTTTTTTACACTTTCATCAGTCAAGGATGCATTAAATTGATCAAAAGTGAGAGTAAAAACAT
Source organism: Carassius gibelio (assembly GCF_023724105.1). Classification (NCBI taxonomy): domain Eukaryota; kingdom Metazoa; phylum Chordata; class Actinopteri; order Cypriniformes; family Cyprinidae; genus Carassius; species Carassius gibelio. Next base: position 2,279,998 of record NC_068402.1, read on the forward strand.
TTAGAATGTTACACAAATGAACAGCATTTATTTGAAATAGAAATCTTTTGTAACATTTAAAATGTTTTTGAGCTTTCTGTTCATCTGTGAATCCTGAAAAATAAAATACATCACAATTTCCACATAAATATTGTGCAGCACGACTGTGTTCAACATTGATAACAATCAGAAATGTTTCTTGAGCAGTAAATCATCATATTATTCTGATTTCTGAAGATCATGTGACACTGAAGACTGGAGGAATGATGCTGAAAATACAGCGGAGCATCACAGAAATACATTACACTTTAACACAGATTCACAGCATCTGTTTTACATTATAATTGTACTGTATTTTTGATCTGATGCATGCAGCCTGTGTGAGGTAAACCCATGAAACCCCATCTTCAGTGTGTGTGATGTGTCTGTGGTCACCTGTAGACGTCAGTGGCTTTGCTGGCTTTATGGTTGATGGACTGCAGCGCTTCAGGAGGCATGTAGCTCAGCGTTCCTCCATCATCATCCTCATTCTCTCGGCATCTAGAAACGCTCCGAGCCACTCGAGACAGACCGAAATCTGTGAGCTGCGGGGAAAACAAAGCAAGGGTGAATTAAAGTCTCAATGCATTATGCCTGTTTCACACTCAAAGGGCGCTGACAATCGTGATTATACACATTATTTCAAGCAATAACCTGATATGGACACAGATTTTAATATTTTCAACAGTAGCTCTGTGAATTTAACGACGGATGTGTTTTTTAGCAATGCAACACGATCAACTTTTAAAGATTTATTTGGGGGGTGAACCGTCCCTTTAAGACAGTTTCCGTTTCTGTAAGAAAGGTCAAAAGGTCTCATTCCTGGAGGAGTCTGTTTTACGTCTTCGTCTTGGTCTCGTGATCATCTTGTGAGAGTCTGTCTGGACCTGGAGGGGTTTCTCCCGCTCAAGGAGTGAACTACACTCGCTCTTTGTGTTAAAGCGGTGTGGAGGAGCACCACAGAAGATGGTTTGTGGGGATATTCCCAGCTGTATTGTGTCCTACACTCTTCAAGTGACTCTCGATGAGCTTCAACACTGAAAGAGCTGCAGATCCACACAGAAAACAAGGAAGTGGTTCACAGTTGCTTAGATTCAACCGCACAATCTATTAATAATCAAGCCCAGTAGCCTTCATGTAAACACATCAATGAAATCATTTGACCTCGATTACATTTGGATCCAACTGAAGACAGAAGTTTAGAGCTGAGAGAATTCATTTGATCCAAATAAAGACCAACGTGTATTAAAAATGGAATATCACCATTTTTTTTTTTATTGAATTTAATTACGAATAAGAGGATTAATTAAATGGTAAAAAAAAAACATTGGTTTTTATTATATATAATCATAAAGCAGAATCCATAACAATTAACACTGACGACTCAGGAAATAGTTTTGACTACTGTATAGAAACTATATAACGATGTGAGAGTGTGTCTGGATGTGAACTGGCCTTGGCTCGGAGGCTGTCGTCCAGCAGCACGTTACTGGGCTTCAGGTCCAGATGCAGGAGCGGAGGAGACAGATGATGGAGGAAGTTCATGCCCAGGCTGATCTCGTGGGCCATGCGGAAGGTCAAAGGCCACGGCGGCGGCCCGGCCAGCGTCTGCAGCAGATCGGCCACCGAACCCTTGGGCATGAACTCCATCACCAGCCCCGACTGCAGCCGCTCGCCGTCCACACGGCCCTCGTACAAACCCAAGATCCTGATCACGTTAGGATTCCCTCCCTGGAACATCAGGTGCGCTTCCCTCTGGATGGAGGACGCCGAGCTCCTTCAGGAGGAGAAACAAACCAGGCCACATCTTTCTTCATGAAAATACAGTAATGCTCATACATGTACACACACACACACACACACACACAAGTCTGCCATGGTGACCCAGTTTTTGCCAAAACACTGCTTTCACTACACTACAACTATCCCAACACATGTCACATCACGTGTGTATCATTGCTCTTTTATTGATTTTGATTGCTTCTGTTGTCCTCATTTGTAAATCTCTTTGTATAAGTGTCTGCTAAATGACTGAATATACAGGTAAATGGAAATGGAACAGTTTTCACTTTTACATTGCTTGTAAATTTCTCAAATAATTAAAAAGAAAACTAAATGTGACATTTTATTTGAAAATTCCTGAAATATTACATACTTTTGTTTATTTATTTATTCCAAAATATGTGTTTTATATTGTAAAAAAAAAAAATATATATATATATATATATATATATATATATATATATATATATATATATATATATATATATATATATATATATATATATATTTGTGAAGTTGGAAATGAAATAAAGATTACTGGAGTGCCTTTTACAAGAAAATACACTATTTCAGTCTTCTTAATAATACTACACAATTTTTCATCCAGTTCAAGCTACTGGTATTTGTGAAATTTATTAGCAATTTCGTAAAAAAAATTAATATGTCCATTGCATCGATTTATTTATTTATTTTTTACAGTGAGTGTACTTTTTAAATATGAAACACTCACACATGTCAGTTATTAGTATGCTATGGACAACACAATACAACTCATCAAGAGTGGAAACAAACTCCAAGCTACAGTTCTGGACAAAATAAACTAAATGTTACTCTCTTCATTGAAAGTCTCGTGACACAGAGCTCTATCTGTCCTAATGTTCTGGCTCTCAATCTGGTTTTACTGTGCTCACGTGATACAGACAACTTCCCAGTGTCTCAACTTGCCCCCACCTCTCCATTTAACACAATGATCAAAATCATAAAGAATGAGCGCATCTCATGCTACCTGAAGAACAAGTTAACGCACTGTACAATATTAAGATTGGACTGGGCTGTGTAAGCTGTGGTTATCAAGGCAAGCATGTAAGGATGTCCCCGTGCTGTAATTACCCGTGTTTATAATGTAATAACTTTATGGCCACGTCCATCCCCAGGGTCTTGTGCTTGGCCCGGTAGATCTGACCGAATCCGCCGGTTCCGACGCTCCTCCAGCCCTGCAGACATTCATCCCGGATCACCTTGAACCTGATGCACAGAGATTCGTCCATCTCCTCACCGAGCGTCTGATCTACTCAACTACTCAACCGGAGAGTTCTCAAATCGATCATATTCCGTCTGAGTCCGTCCGTTCCTCCGAGTTCCTCGTTAATGGCGACGCTTCCACATCGAGAAGCTCGTTTCACTTCCCTATCACACCAGCGCTTCAGGCGCATCGAGAAGAAGAACACAACACTGCGTCGTTCTCACCTTCCCTCCTTCTCAAATCATATTTATTGGCACACAATGTCAGTCAGTCAAAGGAAAACATGTTCCAAGCACGTTTTTGCTGACGTTGAGCGATTAAACTCTATTTTTGAATGAACGTTCCAAACGTTTTCTTTGTTTTAAGAGCAAACGTCAACAGAAAGTTCCATTTGATAATCTCCAAACATGGAATGAAATATAATAATAATTCTGAAGCAGCTGAAAACTAGAAATATCACTTTGAAAGAAACGTTCTTTGTGTAGCTATTATTTGATAAAGTTATTAAATGTTATTTCCGAATGCTCGCTGAAATTTAATATCATTAAATGTTTCGAAAACATGTTATGTTCGGGTCATGTTAGAGAGACATTAATGTTGTTTTTGAACCACTTCAAACTAATTATAAACAACGAATGTTTCAAATAATGTTCCATAAACATTATTTTCTTTCTGATGTTTTGGGAACATTGTTAAAGACCAGATAGCTCGGAATAAACAGTCTTTTCCTGGAAGAATGTGGAGGTTTCTGAGAACATTCCCAGATAGTTGTCGTCCGTTTTTATAGGGTTTCCAACCCCACCATTTACTTTTTCACTCATAATTTATTTTTAAATTAAAAATAGGAAAAATAACAGTGTTTCACTTATATGTTTTTAATGTCATCCTAAAGTAGCCTAAGTCGACGTGTTCTTCAAGAAAATTATACATTCAGTAGTAGTCTATACAAGATTGAATAATAAATGTCCCCATTATTAAAATAGACTTGTATATATTTTTGCTGCTGACTGTAAGCGGATGTGGCTGTTTTACGTCAGTGGAAATTCCCACACTATGTGACAGTGACTAAAGCAAAAATAAAGTCTGCGTTATCATGGTTTTCACTCATATTCAAGGATTCTGTTTCATTGTGTGTTTTTAACTCGTTTCCGATCAAAGGTCATGTGTTTCTGCGTCTTATATCGGGAGATGAATGAGAACAAATATTAAGCGCTTGAGCAGATTCTGGAGGCGCGTTCTTTGTGTTCGTTACGGTAGACGCGACGTTTCCCTTTGGTTTCACTTTATTCACAATCATCATGAGCAGATCAAAATGCGGGCTGACGAGTCTCGCGAAACCAATGGTGATTTCTAAACCAGAAGAAGCCTTTTATAATCGAGCAGGACTAAAATTAGACTGAATCCGGATCGTCGCAGAAGAGCGTTCAGACTCGCTTCGGATTGTTTATCGCGAACGCTTCGTAAACAGACGCAAGAGCTCAGTTTAAAGTTCACGCGATTATGGTAAGAACGCAACTTTACTGTCGGTCCTACATATCCTATACACATTTCTGTTTTGTTCTTGTGTTTTTTTTTTTATTGAGACTTCCCTGGAAATCTGTTTCGCCTGAATCTCTTTTTTAGTCACATCTAGAACATTTTGGAACCGGTTGATCTTTAATCGTTCGGCCGATTTTGATTGCGAAACACTTGCGAATGTTACGTGATTACATTTGTTCTAAGCACATTTGACGCCGTTCCCATTAAGGTTTATACTTTTAAAAACTTACAGTGTTTTGATGTTTTAAAGCCATTTTTCTTTGTTGTTTGAACGTTAGCAGAAGTGGAATGTTCAATTCGTTTTCCAGACATTATGGGAACATTCTACTTTTGAATGTTCTCTAAACCAATCGTTACTGTTTTAAACAATTGTATACCAAACACACTTTCTTTGTTACATCCACGTGTCAAATCACTAACACTTTATATTAAGGTGTCCTTAACTCCCCGTTACATATCCCATGCAAAAAAATAAATAATAATAATAAAAAAACGTTAGCCTAATTTATAGTAAATACATAGCTAGTGTTTTTGAAGTGTATTATACTGAATTATAATAATTACAACACTTTGTTAATGAATGCTACAGCACACTGTATTATTAACAATGGTGAACTGATCAACTGTAATAAATACTGTCCTATACTTTAGGTTTTACTATAGTAAATTGTAGTGTATTGTAGTATAATATATCCATAGTCTTAAAAAAACATAATTCAGTATTGTAATTAGTTTATATTTCTGTAGTTGTTATGTTACAACAGCAACTATAACAACCACAACTAATTAATTAAAGTACTTTACTATAGGATGCTTCAAAAACACTATACCTACTATAAATTACTATAGTATTGTTTAATGTGGGATGTACTTACTATTATGATATCAATAAATGATGCATAATTATATGCAAGTACTCCTAAGCCAACCCTGTTCCCAACCCTCACATACAGTAAGTACAAGTAGTTAATTAATATTATTTGAGTGTATAATTACACTGTAACAAGGACAACTTCAAATAAACCTTCTTTTTGAGAAAAGAAAACAGCAGATTATGCCAAACACAAATAATACTTGAATAAATATGTTCTGAGAGCATTTAGCTAATGTTCCCATTACGTTCTAAAAAGGTTTTCTTGGTTGTTTGAACATTAGTGAAAATGGAATGTTCAACTTGACTGTTTCCAAGCATTAATGGGAACGATACTTTTGAATGTTCTCTAAACCACCTGAAACTTTTTAGTAGTAAAAACAAACAAACACACACACACACATTAGACGTGCAAATAAAAAACATTCCATGAATGATGTAGAATGTTTTGAGCTAACATTTTAAGGATGTTATTAAAGACCACATCGCTTTGAATGAATATGCTGAGATTGTTCCTGTTTTAGACATTTGTATACAAAGGGTTTTCAAACACCTTTTCTTTGTTACATTCACTTCTCAAATCTCTCGCTCAGATTTTAATAGCTGAATACAAATAAAGTGAATAAAATAAATCTGCGAGTGGCGAAGCCTTTGGTAGCAAATAAACTACAAACAGAGGTTTATATTCCAGACGGAATCCCGTGTTGTCTCAGGATCGTTCCTACAGTGCTGAATCATAAGCGTGTTGTCTCGTCCAGTGAGGTGCGTCATGGCTCTCTCAGGTCTCACACTGGCTGGCTGTGGATCTCAGCGGATGGAGCAGGAGGTGGAGGACGAGTTCACCTGTGCAGGTGTGTTGAGGGGGGTGTTGCTGACGCTGCAGCCCTCCGTCGAGCGAGTGTTTGGGGTGAAGCTGAGTGTGGGAGGAGAGGATGGTCCATCTGCACAGAGCGGTCAGATCTGGCTCCAGCTGCGAGGGACTGCAGGAGACGTGCAGGCAGCTAAGGTGAAGAACAAGCCTACACTGTGAAGTTACATCTAACTGCATCACATTGCATGTCTGTAAACTACACGATCAATGAATGTGCAGCACACACTACTGTAGTTCTAGTTCATTTCCTCTCATCACAGATGCATGTAATGGTTTATGGATTCAGAAGCCACAGTTATAACACATATGTTTCCTATTAAAATTGTTGAGGCTTTACTCACCTTATATGTTTATTTGCAACTCGTAGCTTTTTGTGAAAGGGGTCGTCAATCAGGAAGCTCAGCAAAAGATCCATTTCCCTGAAGTGCTTCACTGTGTCTTCTGTGGAGCTAAAGGGCTGTTTCTGGATTGCCTGATTAAAAATACCTCTGCTCAAATAGTGGTGAGTTGAGTTTTTTTCTAAACGTCATTTGTGCTAATGCAGTGTTTTGTAGTACAGGAGCAGGTCTATTATATGATGCTGTACTACAACCTTTGGTACAGATTATATCGCTGAATGTGTTTATGTTTTATATGCATACAGTTATTTTCCTTGTGCACAACACTTAAACATTACAGCCAAACACGATTTGCATATTCTCATCCAAACATGATTCTACCACCTTTGTTAGTAGTAACGAAGAAAACAGAAGGTGATACAAAATGTCATACACATTACATGGGCCTCTAAGATAAATAAAAATGCATAAAATACAATATAAAGATTACATTAGAAACTAAATAAAAATGCATGATAAGTGTAGCATGAGAAACAAAACAATGCATAAAAAGCAAGATAAATGTTATCTTATATTAATGATATACAAATGCATAAAACGCTAGATCAATGTTGCATAAAAAAGCATAAAAAACTAAGGTTACGTGAGATACTGTACAAAAGTCAAATGCAAGATAAAGTACACAAGTCAAATGTAACCTGAGAATCAAAAGAAAATACAAAAAATGCAATAAAAGGTAACATGAAAATCCAAACAAACTGTATAAAATGGCAAATAAATGTTACATTACAAAAATGTAAGATAAATGATACTATAAAACACACTTGTGCTTTCTCTATTCTGTTCTGATGATTAAAACAGTTTTTTTTGTCTGTTTGTTTTATAAAAACGAACTTGTGCATTAGGTGCACTTTTCAAACCTGTTCCTAATTTTAATCCCTGATTTGTAAGGTTGATGCACTGTTTTACTGTACCATAGTTTATCCCGTTGTGAAGTAGCATGCATGTGTCGATCCAGCTCCTGAACATTGCATGACTAAATCTCTCCTGCAGGTGAGGTCTCAAGGCATCGTCTCCATGACCGGGCTGGCAGAACCTGTGGTGAAAGCCTATTCTCTTATTACTGACCTGGTGGAGAAGTACAAGAGCAGCCAGGGACGGCGCTCCGAGGCTGGACTCGAATCCCTGGAGTCACGTCGGGCCTTCAAAGCCATCGTGGAGAGTCTGGAGGACTGTCACACCCTGGACCTGCTGGTGTTACCTGTGCTGGTGAAAGAGGTCCTGCTGGATTTGGTGAAGCAGTCCGGATTGGACTCGCATGCAAAACGGGAACAAGAGGCTCCAGTCCCGGTTGAAGTCAATGGAGCAGGACTCGAATCCCTGGAGTCACGTCGGGCCTTCAAAGCCAACGCAGAGAACTCACATTCCCAGCAGGCTCATCTTTTCCCTCAATCCTCACACAGAAATACCAGCACGAATGATTTCAACAGCCAATCCTACACTCCGTTTTCAACACACTTTGAGATCCCAGAGTCTCCAGAACCAAGTTTGCCACAAAAACACGAACCCGAGACGCCACCTCAGGACACGGTCTCGTTGCCCGCAGGGAGCAGAGAAGATTTTGACCACCTTCTCAAGTTCTTCACAGCCATGGGATTTGCCGATGAAGTGGTGCAAGTCGTTCTAACTCGAACCGGCCCTAAAGAAGCCTCACAACTTCTGGATTTGATCCAGCAGGAGCAGGAGAAAACCGACCAGCGAAACAACAGCTGTGAGTCCCAGAATATGGCGGGAGTTGGTGGAGAAATGCAGGAGGCTCTTCAGATACTAGAGGACAGTAAAGGAAAAGAGGGAGACTTTGTCTTGGACGTGTTGAAGAAGGCCGCGGCTACTTGTGGCTACACCGAGGAGAGAGTAATGGAACTGTTCATCAATCTACCCGAGCTCCAGCCACACGAGCTGCTCCTGCAGCTGCAGAAAGAAGGAGAGGTGAACCGGACAAGAGGAGGCAGCAGAACAGCTGATCAGAACATTGCTCCAGATCTCAACACTGGAAGCAGAAAGTCAGAAATGAGGAACGCATCTAAACCAGTGAACATTAACGGCAGGCCTCCACCGGTGAGAGGACCGCCGCAGATGACATACTCCTTTGAAACCTTGGACTCTGAAGTGCACCCAGTGGCTTCACCCGTCCGGTCACCTCCACGGACCTTCGATATCAGTTCGGCAGACATCTCCAACCAATCCGCTGTGTCCAAACCTAACCAGGGCAGACCGGGAGCGGCGTCTGTGGTCACAGGGCCTCAGCGGTTCCTCGAGAGCCTCAAGACGCCCTTCAAACTGCAGCTGTCGGACGAGCCGGGTGACAACACGCTGCGTCAGATCATCGTCGATGGGAGCAATGTCGCAATGAGGTCAGAATCACAGTATGATGAACTCGTGAAGGTCAGAATGAGAACAGAGAGGGTGTGTCTCGGTCAACTCCCTAATTCTCACAAAACACATCATCTGCATCTCTGTCTTTCAGCAGTCCGTCTCTATTGTGCTTAAAACATAGCTAGTATTGATCCGAATTTAACACTTAGTGACTGATATCTTTTGGCATTGCCATTTTTTATCTGCTGGAATAATTGCTACAGTGAAAAAACTAGTGTCATGAAAAAAATCCTCCATCAAATTAGAGTTAAAGGATTTTGGATTTCTCTTTTTATCAGTCCAAAAATCTGAAAATGCTGTCAACAAACAAATAAACCTGCAAATGTTGGTGTATGTAAGTGCTTTTGAAGTAGAGATAAAAACTCAAACAGCCTTTAGAGATAAAGTATGTCCTGTAATTGACAGCTATAGGCATAAAAGATAAAATGCATTAATAAAACCAGGCAAATGATAAATCAACAATTGCCTCGGTAAAAACATTCAGAGCACAGAAAGGAATAAAACTGCTAAGTTTGGTGCATGCAACTGTTGCTGAAGTGGAGAAAGAAACTTGAGAAAACACCTTTAAAGATATGTTTTATATTAGAAATCTGCAGACGCTTATGGATAACGTGCAATAAAATAAACGCTTAAGTGTTTCTTTGCTTTAGCCTGAAAGAAGACATGTTATGGAAGCAAAATAGTACAAAATGAAAATGTGAAAAATTGGTTAAAGTTTACACTTAAAACAAGAAGAAGAAAAAAACTGGGTTTATGGGATTAGAAAAATACACGCTCTCTCTTTTGATTATTTTTCTGACCACTACTTCTCTGATTTCTTATTTTAGGCACAAATAGACTTAATTTTCATAATTTTCTCAGAATACAAACCTCTTATCCTTTGTTATTTTGCATATCTCCACTAAATGCATTTCGATTTAAGAATGTTTAGATATTTGTGCTGGAAGATAAAAAGAAAATACAGAGTAAATGTCTTGTCAGATAATATGGTGAGCAGTCAGGGATGCTTTGCGAGTGCATTTAAGTCAGTTTCTGGGTAATGAAAGTATCAGAGCACTAGTTCTGGATTGATTTTGACATTATCTGACATGAGCTAGTGAATGAAACGAAGCACACCCAGAGTAAAGAGTAAAATCTGATGCCTGTCCTCCGCAGTCACGGTTTGGGGGTGTTCTTCTCCTGTCGAGGCATCGCTCTGGCAGTGCAGCAGTTTTGGGCGAGAGGTCATCGTGAGATCACCGTGTTCGTCCCTCAGTGGAGGCAGAAGAACAACTCAAAGGTTAAAGGTGAAGCTCACTCTATGCCTTCACATCTCAGTGTGTTGAGACCGCAGCGAGTGTGTCATCATGTGGCTCTGTGTTTTCTGTAGAAAGGCAATACATGAATGAACTCTTCGATCTGGGTTTCCTCAAATACACTCCATCCAGAGAGGTCGAGGGCAAGAGAATCAACTCATATGACGACCGGTAATCAGTCACTCCATCTCAGATCAACACGTCTTAAGAAGGGTTAATGTTAAACTGTGTAGAAACTGTGTGTCCAGAAGCAGTCATCAGTAGCACAGGGATATTTGGGTCAAAATTATCAATTTTTCTTTGATGCCAAAAATCATTAGGATATTAAGTAAAGATCATGTTCCATGAAGATATTTTGTAAGTTTCTTACCATAAATATATCAAAACTTAATTTTTGATTAGTAATATGCATTGCTAAGAACTTCATTTGAACAACTTTTAAAGATGATTTTTTTTTTTTCAATATTTCGATTTGTTTGCATCCCTCAGATTCCAGATTTTAAAATAGTTGTGTCTCAGCCAAACGTCGTCTGATCCTAACAAACCACACATCACTGGAAATATTGTTAATTCAGCTTTCAGATGATGCATAAGCGGAAAATTTACACTTATGGCTGGTTTTGTTCTCCACATTTTACAAGCAATTCATTATATTGAATCCTGAATATATTTTTGAATGCAGTAAGCTGTGATGAGAATCACACTGGACAGAAAGCAGTGCTGTTTCGTCAGTTAATGTGTGATTGTTGGTCAGATTCATGCTGGAGCTGGCGCAGAAGACCAAAGGAGTGATTGTGACTAATGACAACCTGAGAGATCTGGTGGACGAGTCGCCCGCCTGGAGAGACATCATAAAGACAAGGTTTCTGAATTAGACTGATTGTTGTGATTGTTTAATGTGCAAAGCAAGGTCTTTGTATTTGAAGTGCCCCTGATGCACCTTAAATGATCCAGTCATGAAGGCAGCACTGGGTTTTGTCTGTGTGTATGGTTGTTTTATCTGATGGAAGTGTTGTTTCAGTTTGCTTCAGTACGTGTTTGCTGGAGATCTTTTCATGTTACCTGACGATCCTTTGGGCCGCGGTGGACCTCATCTGAGAGACTTCCTTCATAAACACAACAGGTGCTAACATTCACACCACATCACACTGTCTGTGTGATTAAATGCACTGCCATTCAGAAGTTTGCAGCTGTTGTTAATTACTCTACAAACAAACACCTTTGTTTACGTTTGTGTGTTGCTCAGCAACCGATTGTTTGGGGAAAGAATACTGTTTCCATTACACTTTATTTGCTCTGTTGTGAAGCAGTAAATATTCTAATGTTCTCTAAAATATGACAACAACAGTAACAGATAACATGTTGAACTCCCCTGTGTGTGTGTGTGTGTGTGTGTGTGTGTGTGTGTGTCTCACAGTAGTGTACCGGTTCCCAGCGGTCAGTCGTTCGCAGGTGTGTCTGCGTCCTTCTCTCCTCCGCGCACACACACTGAGCTGCTGCAGTACCGGGACTGGGCCCCGGGGGGTCACGGCAGGGGTCAGGGGTCAGGCAGGGGTCAGGAGGTCAGGGAGCGGACGGCGGAGGAGACGCTGAAGCTGCGGGAGAGTTTAGTGCAGATGTTTCCAGCTCAGGAGAGCGTGATCATCATGATCCTGCAGTGTCACCCGACGGTCAGAGACATCAGCCGCCTCACAGACCTCGTCCTGGAGCAGCAGGAGTAAACAACACCTGCATCTGAACTGTGCTCCAGACCAAACACAACACAAGATTTCCTCACCATCCCAGAACTGTCTTCAGTTCTAAACATAATGTATACATTCAACATGTGTAAATGATGAATATACGGTGGGTGAGACGAGCTGCAGAAGAAAACTCATGAAAATAAGCTCCAGCAAATTAAGAAAACCTCTTCATCAGTTTGACACAAACTAATTAAGAAACTGTAAAACAAATGAAGATGCTTTCAGGTGTTGCAGGTGTTTTTTTTTGTTTTTTTTCAGCCATCGTATGTTGTATTAATTTTAACTTTTGTTCGACACACAGTTGTGCTTTTAGACGGTCTTAATTTGAAAGAGTTAACACTTGATGTTTTGTTGATAATATTTATTTCCACATGTTCTGTTCTTGATGTAAGGATTATAAAAAAGATGACGAGTGTTAGACACCAAATCAGCCAAAGAATATGTCTTCATGAGTTTGGGTTTTCAGATTCGCTCTAATCTGGGATGTTTACATTTTTAATTTTTATACAGATGTTCATTAATGTGCTCTATTCTTATTAAACAGCTAAATTAATCAGGTTGTCTGTAATCTCATGAATTTTATTTTCTGTATTATTATTATTTTTTTTTTTTGCATTATCTGAGGTCATTAAACATGAGACTGATTTACTCAGTTTTACTTTCACAAAATTAGACGGTATCAAGTGCATGGATAGGAAGAAGAAGAAAAAAACGTGAATGTTGATTATTGACATTACAAATCATCTGATTCACTAAAGACCTTTCTGCTTTATTCTGGTGGTACAGTAATATATGAACACAAGGTTGTGTGTTTGGTCTTCTGTCACGGTTGAAACAGCTGTTGAAAGTCTGACGTAACAGGATACAACTCTTCAGAAATATTACACCGGTCTACACTCAACAAAACATCAAAGTGTTCGGTTTATTTTGGCTAAATTTGGACATCATACCATTTATCAAGTGGAAGTGTGTATAGGTGAACTAGCTCTCCATCGGGCAGGTCTGGACCATGTGTAGTGTACTAACGGTCAGCTTTAATGAAAACATGAAATCCCCTCCAGTCCTAACAACAGAAGAGACCACCTTTCCAAAAGTGATTCAGTTCCTGCCATTAACCGGGAGGAGAACTGGTTTTAACGTCTAGACGTGTTTGAAAGCTGTATATTTTAACCATATTCTCTCCTCTTTTGATTGGTCATCTGTCCTCGGGATGAGACTCGGCTACGAGATTAGACTTGATCTTAGTTCCTGTCCCGAGAGGGGTGACCCTTAAACCCTGTGGTCCGGTCGTTCAGATGATTACGAGATGGATCTGCTGGAGGTTTACGATCAGGGGTTGATTCCTGCTCTTCTCTGTTGTTCTAGGTTTTAATGTGAGCTCTGAACTGAAGGAGTGGATGCCGAGTTGCCATATCCTTCATATTGATATTAATTATATTATTACATGATTTCCCGTTCGACTATTAATCAAGTTATGGAAAGAGTGAATTGTGTAATATCTTATGAGATATTAAAGAATCCTGCTTTATGCTATACTTCTCCTCTCTAAGATGATGACTTCATAGTGTGTGTGTAAGTGTGTTAGTGTGTTTGGAACCAGTCAGAATTTAGTTGACTTGTGCATTGGTGCAATTAGTATCCTCTTACACTATATATATTTCAGTACATTCACATTTGTCACATCTGGAGGGAAAAAAAAAGTATTCGACAGCATGAAGTGAGGTGTGAGCAAATATGTAAAATACAATCACACCAATATGCGCGATCATTGAACTGATGTTGCAGCCATTGATGACCAGCTGGATTGTGAAATATTGATTATGCATTGTTTTGTATGACACTGGATGCTTCATAAGAGTGTATTTCACACAGATATGAAGAGAGGTTATGAGAGTCCAAGTGAATTCAAGACAAATTCTGAATGGTCCTGAAATGAAAGATTTTAGTGAAGGTGAGCCTCCTCATCACAAATAGTCAAAAATGTAGTTTGACTAAGTGTGAACTCTCTTTTCATGCTAATAATCACACATTTTAGTTAGTGGACAAATGCTATGTCTGTCTGTCCCTATGTATACTGTCTTACCTTCATGTGTTAATGATTTATTCTTCTTTAAAGTTTCACGTTTTCTTGTTTTGGGTAGATTTTTGGGTTGTCTGTCTGGCCTTATTAAACATTTAAGTAATCTTTATATTATTTTATGATTATTTTATGTTTTTTTGTTTGTTTGTTTGTTTGTTTTTCATAATTATGTCTGTGAAGTGACTGGGCTTATCTGTTTTAAAATGGACAAAATATAATTTTTAGCTTAAAGATGTTTATTTCAAGTACTGAAGTATAACAGAGCCCGGAACATTACATGCAAATATATATATATATATATATATATTTTTTTTTTTTTATAAAAATCATGCACACAATTAACTAACTCATTCTCTTGATTTATAAATCAAGCACACAGCTCAGTAAAACAGACACAAAGGTCTGAGAGAGACAGACAGAGACATGTCAGTCCCATTCAGTCACCAGCAGAGGTCACAGTGTAATGAAGCAGACAGCAGCACAGTGTTGGGGAGAGCAGGAGCTATGGAGGGACACACGTGGAAATGGATAACAATTTTTTTTTACAAAATAGGAAATGAAAGAAAGTAGGACTAATGTTGCTGTCAGTAAAGATAGTGAAGTAAGGTGCATGCATGATATGTACTGTACTGTACTGTGGCCCTGGTGCAAGCATAAAAATAAAAAATAAGTTCTATTTTTGGCAGATTTAAATGCCATTTCAGGCCAAAAGTGAAATTAATAATACTCGGGCTAAATTCCATTCCATTCTATTTTATTTATAATTTTTTTTCTTAATAGTATGGTTAATTTTTGCTTGTTAGTTCTATTTCTTATTAGTTGAAATGGATCTTCAAAGGCCAGCAGTGAAGACACTGGTTAGTAAAATGGGATTAAATGCATATTTCAAATATTTAATTATTGCATATAATAGACCCATATCCTGATTTTTATTCATTTTGAGGAACACTGAATCTGTTTTTCCACTGAGGTCTAGACAATTCGTATGAGTTAGCCCCCTCGTAACACATGGCTCGTGAGATGGTCACAGCAATGCAAAGATTTGATTTCAAAAACAGTATCATAGCTATTAAACTATTTCTTGTCATGAATTTAAATCTGTTTGTATTATTACATTTCCAAAGTATAACCTTCCCATTGGAAACAATGTTGTCATTTTCATGCACACACACATAAAGATTAAAAGGTAAAGGCGACGGCAATCTTAATGATATAGCACCAGTAATTACAAACCAAGGTGTCCGATGTGCTTTACAACAATAATAATAAAAACTACAACACATTAGGCTACTAAAGAAATTAAAACAATAAAACAGTTAAATAACAATCATTTTCTGAAAGTTCGGGGCGTGTTGTGAAAAAACATCTGTTAAAATGAATTAAAGGCCTAAATATTTTCTTTATTTACAATTAACCTAAGTAGCATGTACAAAATACCACTGTATTGTACAATTATGAAGCCATTTAAGTTAAAGGGTGGTTATCTTTTGTGTAACCCACAACATCTCGTCCTAAATTCTTTATTTTCCATAATAAATTTTGTGTGATTCACTTTGAGATCAACGTGAGTTTGAAACAGTGAGACGTAACGAAGCTTCGTTGGCTAAGATCACGTGACCTGGACGGTCTGACATTAAATCTGGCAGAGGAGACGAAAAGCTGTAGTAGTTTCATTCATTATTCATTAATATCTGAATACCAATGAATGGGACACTAAATTGAATTCAGCGAGATCAGACGGGGATTTCTCAAGTAAGAAACATTGACACTGCTCTTTCATCTGTCACATCACATCTGATTTACAAATCAAATACACAAATGTGAAACCGACATCAGATACACATGTAAATCATCTTGTGAAGCGCTATAAAGCCTAACATGTGAAACATTATCTGTAACACTTTAGAAGAGGTAACACTTGTTTACTGTTAACTATGACATTGCTCTCAATTAACCCTTAATTTGCTGCTTATTAATAGCTAGTGCGGTAGTTGTTAGGTTTAGGTATTGGGTAAGATTAGGGATGCAGAATAAGGTCAAGTAGAATAAGGGGTTAATAATAAAAATTCTTGATTAGCACTAATACATGGCTAATAATCTAGTGATATGCATGCTAATAAGCAACTAATAGGTGTTACCACATTATCATTAGAAGATCTACACATCTGAATTAAACTGATTATCTTCAGTCACATCAACATTTAAAAAAAATATCAACACTTTAATATTATGAGTGCATTTATTTTCATAGTCTGGTGATGATAAAGTGTGTGTGTGTGTGTGTGTGTGTGTGTGACCCTGGACCACAAAACCAGTCATAAATGGAGTACCAGTGTAAATTTATTAAAATTGAGATTTATACATGATCTGAAGCTGAATAAATGATCTCTCCAGTGATGTGTGGTTTGTTCGGAGGATAATATTTGTCTGAGATTCAACTATTTGCAAATCTGGAATCTGAGGGAGCAAACAAATCTAAATATTGAGAAAATCCTCTTTAAAGTTGTTCAGATGAAGTTCTTAGCAATGAATATTACTAATCAAAAAATAAGTTTTTATATATTTACAGTAGGACGTTTACTAAATATCTTCATGGAACATGATTATTATATCCCTATCTTATTAATATTTCCACACAGTGATGTAGAGATGTGGGTGTGTTTAAACCAGGTGTTTAGGGCGATGTGGACGAGTCTGAACTTTGATAAAGAATATCTCTCTGGATTTGAGACTTTAGTCTAAGCATCTTCACAGATCTTCTTTATTCACCAAGAGCTTGTAACACTCCAAAGAGAAAGGAACAGTTGAAATCACATCATATCATTGCTTGTCTTCAGTCTACTGTCCCTTCATAGAGCTACAAACACCTTTCTGTAGCCTGAATCTGGTGGTGGATGAATAGATGAACACAGTGTTATGGGTTTGAATGTGTTTGAACTCTGTGTGCCAGACATAAAGCTCTCTAAGCAAATGCTGCACATTTTGTAACTCTAAAACAAACACTAGTCAGTTTGAATGAAGATTTCTTTAAGCAACATCATGACAGAAAACAAGGCCATCTGCTATATATATATATATATATATAGAAAGGATATTTTCAAGGAAATGATTAATATCAATGTGTAAATTATTATTTGGAAATAATTATTTTATTAGTAAGTTTGATCTTCAGTATAGTATTGTAGTATTACATGGATTTATTTAAGTTTGTGTTTATTTCTGTATTCGCTGTATACACTTTTCCCCAGGTTTTGTCTTAAAGGCATGTTCACACATGAGCATTTTGTTTTTCATCATTTTCCCTCACTTTATTTTTGTAAACATGACTTCAGCTCATTCTTCTGTGGAACATATAAGATCCCTTTTTTAAAACACAGTTGAAGTTAATGGGGTCCGATGGTGTTAGGTTCACAACATTGATAACAAAAAAACATATAAAATTAAGTGTATAATATAATATAATCGATAATATTATTAATATACAATTATTGTCTCAAATGAAGATTTAAAGCAACATTTCTTTTTTTTTTTTTTTTGGTGACGTTCCCCTTTAAATATAAGCGTGATATCTGAATTGTCTGGCTGACTCACATTAGAAATCACATAATGTCCACTGACACACTTTGAATGTTATTTTCAATGTAAAAGAGATGTGTCACGATCAAACACCGAAACAGAGGACGACAGACTTATAAAACACCCAGACAGAAGTGGACAGATCTCACACAATCTCTCTCTCTCTCTCTCCTCACAGAGCAGATCATCTGTTCATCATGAGGACGGATTTCATCTGCACGCTGTTATCAGGTCAGCTTCTTCTTAAACAGATTTTAACATTAAAAATGCATCTTTAATGAACACTGTAAAAATGAATATTGTGTCTTGTAACTTAAAATAAAGACATTGTGGTGCAGTGTTGTATAAAAATATGAAAGATTATTTTCTTTCTCTGTTCTTCAGCTCTGATATGTGATGTCTATTTCTTTGCGCCTGAGAAAGTGAACTGGAGCGATGCACAGACGAACTGCAGACAGCATGACACTGATATAGCCAACGTTAATTATCTTAAAAGACCTCTGTCTTAAAATACATGCATTAATTGTGCGATTCTTATTTGTTACTTAAATCTACAACATTTAAAAAAAACATTAAATATTAGATCAAGTAAGCAGAGAAACAACTCTGGTTCAGACAAATACACACGTGCATCTTTAAAAAGTGGATGTTTTGTGCAATCTAAACTCTGGTTTAAAGGAAAATAATATCAAACTGTGTTTCCACTGTCTGCTCTTTCACAGGTTTGTGCATCTCATCTGTGATCTCCAAACAGTTCGTCTTTGTTCAAAAGGCGAAAACGTTCAGTGATGCGCAGAAGTACTGCAGAAGTTTTCACGGCGATCTGGCGAGTGTTGAAGACGAGGCGGACTTCAGTCGTCTGCAGGCTGTGCTGAGCGGGGTCTCGGACCCGAGCGTGTGGATCGGGCTGAAGAGAGCCGAGACAGACTGGTTCTGGTCTCTGTCCAACAGCACGTTCTACGGAGAAGGAGAAGCCGCGTTCAGACGCTGGCAGCCCGGACAGCCGGACAACGAAGGAGGAATCGAAAACTGCGGCGTCATCGGTAACGCTGGGACGTTCTGGGATGTTCCGTGTGGAAGTCTTTATACGTTCATTTGCTATGATGGTAAGGACAGTACAGTCTGTGACGGTATCTCTATATACACAGAAAAAAATATAATTATATGATGCATATTTGTCAGCCATAGATGAAACCAGTGTTAGTGTCATTGAGATACTATTATAAAAGTTATTAATATTTAGAATGTTGAATTTTTACATTATAATTTAAACACCAAAGTGTGTGTGTGTATATATATATATATAATAAAATAATTATTATTTTATTTAAGTAAATCAATTTAAACCCAATGAAATATTTGCCTTGTTTTTTTATTATTATTAATTTTTTAGTTTAGTAATAATAATAATAATAATAATAATAATAATAATAATAACCCAGAATGAAACGGGTCAGATTTCTATAATACATTACTTAAGACTGACAAATATGCATCACATTAGGTTTAATACTTTGCGTTAAAACTGTGTAATCTAAATGGATGGCAATTGTATATGAAATTAATACACATAAATCTTACATTTAAGTCTAAATATATTGTATTTCACTCCAAATTGTTTTGCATAAAAAAAATTAAAAATTAAAACATAACAATGCATTAGAGTAATGAGATTTTTAATAGATTTTATCTGAGTAATGTATTTCTTCTCCGCTGGTTGATCTTTGAGAATTCGGGAACAATGCATTTTATTTATGTTGTTATTTTTATGTGCTATATAATTGTCTCCTAGCCCAAGTCCAAGCCTGATTTAGTTTGTTTAGATGATTTCCAATAATCCAGTTTTGCTGTAGTGAACATACAGTGTGGTGTGTTATCACAGGACAGGACAACGCCCTTCAGAAGTACGTGTTTGTGAATCAACTCAAGAACTGGAGCGAGGCGCAGACGTTCTGCCGACAGAAACACACGGATCTGGTCAGCGTGAGGAACACGGATGAGCAGCGGCTGGTCAAGGTGTTGGTGCCATGGGGAACTCTGGTGTTCATCGGCCTGTTTAAAGATTCGTTCAGATGGTCCGACAACAGCAGGTCCTCATTCAGACGCTGGTCTGTTGATGAACCTAACGTCTCTGGAGATTGTGTTCTGCACCAGCTGTCAGATATAAACACATGGGCCACTCAGAACTGCACTGAAACAAGACCGTTCATCTGCCAAGACGGTGAGCAACAGATCTTTGTTCCATATTAAGACATATCTCCAAATGTAATGGAGAAAGAACAAGGGGCGGGACTTGGTTCTGTGCATCACTTGATTGGATGTTGAGATGTAGGCGTATCTTTCATAAATGCAGGGGTGGGGCTTAAATGAAAAGAAGTCCTTATTTTCCAGTTATGACATTCTGATTGAACATTATAAGGCCAAAACATTGTTAAATGTGAAAGAGTGCAGTGATGTTTTTATCAGCTGTTTGCCCTCTCATTCTGACGGCACCCATTCACTCGATCTCACAACCACATCTGTTCCCACAGAAGTGAAGTTGCAGGTCCTGAAAGTGAAGCTGAAATCAGGTCAGAATGTGAATGATCCTGTGCTGAAGGCGTCCATCATGAAGGAGGTGAGTTATCATTCCTCCTCATGTGATCGAGCTGAGCGTGAAGTATCTGTGGTGTTTAACATACGGCTGTCGTGATCTCAGAACCAGCAGAAACTCCTGAGTCTGGGGTTGCCTAAAGATGCCAAACTACGGTGGAGAGCTCAGCCTGACGGAGAGATCTTCCAGCTGCTGGAGAATGACAAGAATTCATGCAAATAACATGCTGAAAACACACAGATCATTTTCCCCTAGATCTAAAGCCTTCACAAAGATGTAGAATATCACGTAAACCTCACATAACCAGCCTGTTTTTAAATGATATGAAGGTTATTCTCTACGTTTTTTTTTTTCTTCTTTTGAAATGACATTAGGGCGAGTAAATAACTCTCATATATATTCATGCATGCCATGTTTTTCTCTGTTGCTACGTGTACTGCGTTGGGCTAACCGAGACTTTTGTTGGTTTTGATTGCTTCTATTATCCTCATGTAAGTCGCTCTGAATAAAAGCGTCTGATTAATGACTGAATGTAAATGCATAAGAGATTATCATTACTGAATGAAATATTTGTGTAATTAATGCCATTTGAGACGTTGTTTCCAGTATGGCATGCTGCTTCAGAAACGTAAATGGTGATAACAGAAAGCCTTTTTAATGTGTAAAAACAAACAAACAATAAAACCACTATAAAAGAAATAAACGTTGAACATGATCTATAACAACAGGACAGCAAACTCTGATGAACTGTTGACGTTACGTGATTTACAGGAGTTGGTGTTGCGTTGTATTTTAGTTAGGGTATAAAGTGTTAAGATACATTATAAAACCACAACTCACCTGATGTCAGCACAAAGATACACGAAGAAAGAACATTTTGAGGATCTGGAACAATGTTTTCAGTGTATAAAACATGGCAATTTCATTTTTCGGTCACTTTTAATGTCCAATTAGCCAATCATTTATTTCCAAATATACTGACAGAGTCGAGTCGCCGACATGAATCCCATATCGAGCCAATTATTACACAACTAAAAAAAAATCAAATTAATAAAATAATATATATATATATATATATATATATATATATATATATATATATATATATATATATATATATATATATATATGTATATATATATATGTATATATATATATATATATATATATATATATATATATATATTTTTTTTTTTTTTTTTACTGGAAGTTTTGCATACAAGTTTTAGTAGAGCACAACGTTTCATTTTGCATGACCATGAAGTGATGAACTTTTTTCGGACAAAACTTGTTCATTTTTATTGTTATAACAATGTAGCGATGTATGAGGCACTCTCAAAACAAGCAGCTTTCTGTTATTCAGAACGGCGGATCACGACCAACTCGAATCCTGCCAAAATCCTCTCAACATTATTGCAGAGATCAATGGCAGGAACGTAATAATTTCACCAAAAAAACAAGACTTGCCTCTCAAGATAATAAAGGAAGCATATCTAGAAAACTGCTCTGTAAATCAAGACCAATATACTGAGGGAGAAATGTTATTGAGATCTGTTGGAAGAATCAGGCCTGTTTTCAAGTTCTGAAGTGTTGTAAATATTCATTGTGTTCCCAAAGTAAGTTGGTTATGAATTGACCTGCTCTGTTTGAGACTTCTTCTATTCAGCTCATTTAGCAAATACAGATATAATGTGTACATAGTATGATGCTGTAGCTTAGATTCATCAGTCATGTGTTTGGTTCTCTTTGAAGTCATTGTTCAAACACTAGAGGGAGTGATGCCTCTCTGACGTAGACCAGACAGTAATGCTTCAAAACCTATTGATACTGTCATGTTGTCCAGTCATTCATCCCTCAGTCCACCAGGACATATCACTTTCCAGAACAGAAGACATCTCGTGGGAATTACAGATGGAAGTATCAGATATTTGTTAAAGCAAACGAATGAACCAGATGTCACAGCAATACATCTTATTAATATTTATTAAGATGTTCAGATTTACCCAAACATCAACAAACAACTTGTGCTTCTATTTCTCCGTCTTCAGTTGCTTTCCTTGAATCCAGAATGTGCATCTTAAGAAGTAGTTTGACCATCTATCAGTTAAACAACTTGTAGTCTTACTTTTCAGATTCAGACTATATTGTGAAATTAAAATCAGTGGCGTTCATTGATGTTTGATTCCCAGCAATCTTCAAAATATCCCATATAATGGTCCCAGAAGAAAGAAACTCCTACAGTTTTGGAACCACGTGAGAATTGATTAATGTTTATTTATTACCAATGTTATATAATATCATACACTCTGATATCTAATCATAAACAAAATAATGATTCATAAGGCTTGCGATCATAATGTTGACTTAATGTCATGATTTCAAATTTGTCATGAACTCTACAGTCATTGTTAGAACAATTATGTCAAAAATCTAATTAAGTCATTAATCAAAAACAAAAATAAATCTTTAAAATCCAGTAATTAAATTCAAGGAAACATGGTGTTTCGAGTTCTCGCGCCACAAAAGAAAGAAATCTACATCAGCTAAGCTGGAAGACAAATAGTCAGTTATTCCCATGACTTTCCCTTTTGTTCTATCACATGTGTATATTAATATAATTGTCAATATGGTTATGATTACAGTAGTCACTGGAGAAGGCAGCAGGGCTCAGTGTTATGAAATATGACGGGGTTCCTCAGGGTTCGGCCCTGAACCGTCAGTCATGCCGTCCGACCGGTTTGTCAAGTTCAAGCGAACAAAAAAAATTGAACCGCCAACTATTTCGAGAACTGGAGTGACGGAGAGAGAGCGGAGGAGAGCTGACAGAATGGAGGTATGTCGACTTTCCTCTGATTTTACAGCGTGTTTTTAAGGAACAAACATTTTATTCAGTGTGTGTTAAGAGGGACCGTGTCTTGTTTTTATCACATGGAGTTTATTTGATTCAAACTGTGATGAAATTGTAAGTACAATGAGAATGAACAAGTGAGTAATGTGTCAGACTTGGTAGCTATGTCTATATCTATATATATATTCAGCTCTGTCACATGAAAACAGTGTGAGCTGAGTAAGATGCTGTGCTTTGCTCCATCATCTTCTTCTGACTCAAACCAGCATCTGTAATGGCACCTTTAGAGACTTTTCTTTCTAGAAAGACTGGCCAAAGTAAGTTGACATGTTTAATCAAACATTTGGAGGATTGATCTCATGTTGCACTTCATCTCTCTTCTTTATTACACAAACTGGACAGAGTCGAGCTACAGTGATCAAGATCTGTTCCTTTGGGTTTTAGAAACCAGACTGGTGTATTTTCAGTCAGATTCATGAGCTGTTAGAGCACAGCGCTAGCAACTCTAAGGTCATGGGTTTGAACCTGAGGGACACATCCAGCCGCAGTCAGACACAACATCAACAGAGCAGGCCTGCGCTCTCATGATCTCTATAGGGGTGTTTCATAATTATATGTTCCTGGGTCAGTCTGATCATTTTTAGTTTTTTAATGTGTTCAGACAAGTGTACTTTGTGAAATTAGGATTGTGATGTAAACAGTTAAATTTGGCCTGCAAATACCATGTTGTTGTTGTGTTAAATAGGTTTTTATTATGCCTGCTTTCCTCAGAGGGTAATAACATGTGTGCTATAGGCAGATGCTATTATGTCTTTGAATAAAATCATCTGCCTATAGCACACGTGTTATTATAGCACACATATTATATATATAATCTGATTTTAGTTTGATTATATATATATATATATATATATATATATATATATATATATATATATATATATATATATATATATATATAGTAGTGTTAATTATTAAGATCAAAATAATAATAATAATAATAATAATAATCATAATAATAATAAATAAGAGTAAAATTTGAATTCATTATTATTATAATTTTTCATTAATAAAAAAAGCCATGTTTTCTTGCCTCATTGTAAATTGTTTATGGCAAATAAATAAATGCAAATCAGTAGTGGGATAAAGCAACTATTTTATATTTTATATTATATCTGTTGCACATTTGGATTCTATAAAGTGGATCAAAACCTTTCATCAAAGTTGTCCTGAAATCTTAAACCCAAAGGCATTCTTGTCTTAGGACAACTTTGATGAACTTTTTTGATCCACTTCAAATATTATTTACTGTTATATTTGTCGCTCAGCTCAGTGATGCACCACCAAAAGTTTTGCTGCCTTGATTAATATTTTATTCCTTCTCTGGCGTTTGTCATTGTAAAGACCTTTGGTGTGAGTTACAGGGACAATAAGGGACGAGTTTATGGAAAACAGAGTCATATGAAAAGGCCAGATATGCAAATAAATGCAGCTAGACAAAGTCTTTATAACTGCGATCCAGAAATGCAGAGATGCCGACAGTGAAGTTTTCCTCAAAGAAACATGCGTAGGTAATGCGTTTTCAGATACTTTTCCTTCTGTATCGCTCGTGTTTGTGTGAGTCCAGCCGTCGTGAATGTCGTTCGTTTCGCTACATTCTTGAGTTGCATCAGAGCTTGTCTGCCAGAGAAATGAACAGAAACACCAGGATGAAGGAGTGAATGAATGAGTGTTTCAGGAGGCCTGGACGAGCCCAGCAGCTTCCTTTGATACGATGAGAGCGGGTAAGATCAGACCCAGAGATAATATCCTAAATACAGCCCTTTGTTGCTCACTGACTCATGCACTATTGTAAGAGGCTTTGTGACTCACTGCTTCAGAAAAGAAAAGTGTTTCTGATCCTAGATCAGTGTTAGTGACTTTCATTATGTCAAAAGCTTCACATCATTTTCTTCATCAGCATGTTTGTGTTTCCAGTAAAAACTTAAAACATGCTACTCATAACTAGCCCAATCGAGGGGGTCCCCAGTTAAAAATCGTATTTCAGGCAATTAAAATTGTGTTATTGGAGTCGCATCAACCCACGGACATGAAAAACAACCCACAGCAACAGCGTTAAAGTAGTCCAATTCCACAGGGAAACTGCGTATTTGGCATTTCCGTCAAACGCTTGAGGTATTCAGCCAATCACAACGCACTGAATAGCTGGCCAATCAGAGCACACCTCACTTTTCAGAACGATAAGCTTCGTAGAAATAGATGCGTTTCAGAAAGAAGGAGCATGGAGGAGAAACAATAATGTACAGTATGTGTAAAATCAACCCTTTAAAGTCTACATTTATTTGAACAAAAGTACAGCAAAATTGTGAGTCTCTGTTAAAGTGTAATGTATTTCTGTGATGCTCCGCTGTATTTTCAGCATCATTCCTCCAGTCTTCAGTGTCACATGATCTTCAGAAATCAGAATAATATGATGATTTACTGCTCAAGAAACATTTCTGATTATTATCAGTGTTGAACACAGTTGTGCTGATGAATATTTTTGTGGAAAATGTGATACATTTTATTTTTCAGGATTCACAGAAAGTTCAAAAGAATTTTCTATTTTTGGGAAAAAGACATCTAACATTATAAATGTCTTTACTCTCACTTTCTATCAATTTAATCCATCCTTGATGAATAAAAGCATTAATTTTGAATATTACTTAAAGTCATTGTTTTTTCACAAACTTTTTTTGCTGTACATGAGCTGAAAGAGTAATTTTTGACACATAAACTAAACAAGCAAACTATTATGCTGCTTCAAAGAGAGGTGTGTGTGTGTGTGTGTGTGTGTGTGTGTGTGTGTGTGTGTGTGTGTGTGTGTGTGTGTGTGGTGGGGGGAGAAGCATTTGTGGTATCCAGTTAATCCTGTTCATCTGAGTTTACTTTGAACGTGACATAAGTAGGTTTGTGTTAGTTTGTTTTGTAGGTAGACTCTATAAATATCTGTGCTGTCTCAGTTGTTGTTCTTCTGTTTTTATTTGAACGTTTGAGATTTGTTTGTTTTTATAGCTCAAAATATTAAAGGTGCTGTAGGGAACTTTTGTAAAAAAAAAAATATTTTTACATATTTGTTAAACCTGTCATTATGTCCTGACAGTAGAATATGAGACAGATAATCTGTGTATAAATCAAGCTCCTCTGGCTCCTCCCAGTGTCCTATTGCCATTTGCAGGAATACATCGCTCCCGGTAAGAAACAACCAATCAGAGCTGCGGTCCGTAACTTTGTTTGTGTTCAAAATGTAGAAAAATGTATATAATAAGCGAGTACACCATGAATCCATTTTCCAAACCGTGTTTTTGGCTTGTCCTGAATCACTAGGGTGCACCTAAAATAAGTGTTTATATTCGGACTATTTTAGATTGCTTCGGGGGTACCGCGGCGGAGTAACCCAGTACCTTTGTGATTCTTCATAGACATAAACAGAGAGAAGTAGTTCCGGCTACAATGTTCTTCAGCAAGACGCAAGCAGTTCTGTTTATTAACCGCTAGAGCGTCAAAAGTTCCCTACCGCATCTTTAAAGAATACGAACATTTGCAAGCGGCTGAAAATGAAACTTTGCCCCTCTGTACTGTAGGGAAATGAGTGCATTTGCATGTTTTGTCTGTGTGTGTTTGACCGTTTGTTCAAATGTGTGTTCATGTTCCCGTTGTCATATTGTTTATGTTTTTACAATA
Organism: Carassius gibelio; assembly: GCF_023724105.1. Taxonomy (NCBI): domain Eukaryota; kingdom Metazoa; phylum Chordata; class Actinopteri; order Cypriniformes; family Cyprinidae; genus Carassius; species Carassius gibelio. Next base: position 2,306,953 of record NC_068402.1, read on the forward strand.
TCGTAATCTAAGGTTCATATTTGTTCATTTACCAGATGCATGTTTATATACACTCTTAAAAATAAAGCTTCAGAAAGAGGTTCTCCCAGTGCTGCAGTAAAAGATCCTTTTTTCTAAGTGACAAACATTTTAGAAAATCTAAAGAAACTTTTGTGAAATGGAAAGACAAAAGAACCATCAATGCCCACGTAATCCTTTATTTTCAAGAGTGTAAGATAACATACAGTGCATACTTTTGTCTTGCAGCTTTTCATTTGGCTGTGAAGTTACATGTTTGTCATTGCATTTCTTGTGCACAAGGCATCCAAACCTGTCCTGACGTCACTTGGTGCTGTTATTTTATGTGATGTAAAACTAGATGTTTCACAGTTTTAAAAATAAAGGCTCAAAAGGGGGTTTTCATAGTGATGCCACAGAAGAGCCATTTTTGTCCCATTAAAAAAAAAACTGATTTCATTGAATAGTTCTTAAAGCAGTAGTTCACCCAATGATTAAAATGATCTTAAAATGACCATTCACTTAGTTTAAAGAACATTATAAACATCTAAAGACTTTTTTTCCCACTATAAAGTTTTATCCAATGGAAAGGTTTCATGGATAGAACCATCAGTGCCAGTAAAGAACATTTATTCCTAAAGTTTTTTGTGTAGCCAAAATTGTTCTTCAATTGTGGAGACGTACGGAAACCCATAATACTGCTTATTGATTTTAAGTTTCAAATCAATTTTCTTCTTTACCATAGTGTCCTTCCAGTAACGGCTAACACATCTGACACACTTCGAGAGGAACATGGATTTACTTCAAGAGATTTGAAGAGCTCTGAAAACATCGGTCTTGATCAGTCTCAAACACTCAGAATCTGATCTGACCTGGACAATGGATGATTTAACCCCTCCCTAGGAGACATTATTTATCTTGCTGAAACTGTGCTGGACAGAAAACGTTAAAAGAAACAAAAAAAAAACCCCAAAGACGGGCATGTTGGACAACTCCAAGGTCTCCGTCGAGCTGGGTGTCGCCAGACTTGGGAACGTCGTCGAACCCCAGAAACCTCGACTGTCATTGAGGAATGAGAACTGTCTTAGCTCTCCCAATCCTGACGAGGATCGCACCAGACATGCACTTAGCAATACTTCTTCTCACAACGTCCCAGGCACATCCACAGACTGGACTGGACCTGATGGAGTTGACAGGAGACGCAGTTTGGCGACGTTATCTGAGACCTCGAGGACCTCCAACGCCACCACTGAGGTCTCTCAGAGCTCTCACGTCAGGTTTATAGTGGATGATGAACCGAGGGAATCCCGTCGGACGTCCGGCCGCTGCACGTGCTCCTGTTTCCGTGTGGTGAACATGGCGTTCCTGCGCTGTCTGGAGGAGACGCCGCTGCTGGTGTCTGGAGTAGTGCTGGCCATCCTCTTCTGCGTGACCATCATCATCATCATCCCCTCCACCGGCCGGGTGAGACCCCACTGACTCACTTATCAGTTACTCACCTTGCGTTGTTTGCACAAAAATTCATTATTTTGTTTGCATCCCTGCTGGATCATACCTGATTAAGGAGATCACTATAAGGAACAGTTCACCCCTAACTGAAAATGTGGTCACCCTCAGTGTGATTAGTGTTTTCGTCAGAAATGTAGCATTGCATTCCAGAATCAGGAGAGGAATTCTTCACCCATTCACTGCAGAGCATCCATTGATGCTATGCTACATTTTAACTGCTAACCTTGAGGATGAGGACATTTTCAGCAAATCTTATTTTTTGGGTGATCTCTAACTTTAATCTAGCTTCAGATGTATTTTCCAGCAGGTGTGTTTAGACAGACATTGTCTGGATGTAGATTGTGTGAGGTGTTTGTTTCTCTCACACATCCAGAGCCTGAGCGTTCACGTGGCGGCGTTCGCAGTGGTGTGTGTGGTGGTGTGTGTGTGCATCTCGCTGCTGCTGTGTTTGCCGTGTTTGCCGGTGGTTCGGCGAGGAGAAACACCTCTGGCGCTCTTCATCTGGTCCATGCTCCTCATCATCGCCATCGTCTTCATCTTCACTGGAGGCGTCGTCACGGCCTGGGAGCAGGTCAGCGGAGGAGTTACACTTTCATTTAGTCCTAGTCCTTATGACAAGAATGCTATTTATTTGTTTTTAAAGCCAGAAACATGCTTTCTGAAAGAACACAGATCTTGAAGATAAATGCAATGACCCCATTTTAAGTATTTTTAGTTTTGTTTTCTAAAGGAAAAGCCATGGTAATTATTTAACACGTTTTTTATGGTTTAGTTGTAGTTGTCTATAACAGCTTTTTCTTGGTCAGGTCGCGTTCTTTCTCTTCCTGTCGCTGTCCGTTTATACGGTTCTTCCTCTCCCGCTCTCTTGGGCTCTGAGCTTCGGCATCGGAACCAGTGTGTGTCACATCATCATTATCAGTGTGTATGTGTCTGTCACCAGCCCTCACACACAAGACCTGGCCGTGCAGGTAACACACACACACACACACACACACACACCTGAGCGGTTCATGGCAGCTCAGAGGAAATGTTATATGCAAACGTTGACAGTCAGCTAACGCCAGATGATTTTCCTGCCGCCGCACATAGTCAAAACCTCTCTCTCTTTCTTTCTCTGTGTGTATGTGTGTGTGTGTGTGTGTCAGTTGGTGGCGAATGCTGTGCTCTTTGTGTGTGTTAACGGTGTGGGGGTGTTTCATCTGTGGCACACTGAACACGCTCACAGAAAGTCTAACAAGAAGCGGGAGGACTTCAGCAGAAACCGTGCCACACAGGCCAAGCAGAAGCGCGACCAGGTAGAGATTTACACAGTTCTTCATTCACAGTCTATGCATGCTGCTTTAGTTTTGAGATTGTGTTTATAGTTGTGAGAAAATGGTGAAATAGTGCATTAATAATAAATACAGTGTTTAATCGATGAACTCTTGTGTGCAGGAGCATCTGCTGCTGTCGGTGCTGCCGCGATACATCGCCATTGAGCTGAAGACGGAGATCGTCAAGCGTCTGTCAGATAAAAGCAAAGCCGAAGAGACCCCATCCAGTCGCTTCCACAGTCTCTACATACGACAGCACAGAGACGTCAGGTGAGAACACACACACTCGCACACACACACACACATCACATTGTTTTCTCTGGAGTTGAGTGTAAAGCCCAGCTCCTCGTGGCCAGCGGGTGTATCTGACTGAAGTGGTGTTTTGTCTCTGCAGTATCCTGTATGCTGATATCGTGGGCTTCACACACCTGTCCAGCACCTGCACACCTGAGGAGCTCGTGGCCGTCCTCAACAAACTCTTCGGCCGCTTTGACGACATCGCTAAGGTGCGCAGATCTGCCTTTCTGCTCGTCTCTGCTCTTGAGTTAACACACTCAACTCTTTCTCTTCCCTGACTTCTCTCTGCAGAAGAACGGCTGTCTGCGTATTAAGATCCTGGGCGACTGTTATTACTGTGTTTCGGGTCTCCCTGACCCCATCTCTCATCACGCTCGCAACTGTGTTCAGATGGGCCTGGACATGTGCACGGCCATAAAGTGAGACCCCCATCCAAACACCTATCAGCCTTTTAATAGTGCCGTCTATAGACTATGATCTAAGAAAATGTGTCCGTCTTGAAGTGTGGTTATTTGTGACCTCTGACCCCTGCAGTAAGCTGAGGGAGGCGACGGACGTGAACATCAACATGCGTGTGGGCGTTCACACGGGGAACGTTCTGTGCGGAGTGATCGGTCTTCAGAAGTGGCAGTACGACGTCTGGTCAGATGACGTGACTCTAGCCAATCACATGGAGTCTGGAGGAGTGCCTGGGTACTTTACACCACTCACATCTCATAACTACCGCAGTGTGATCAGTGATGATGATGATGATGATTCCTCACAGGAGGGTCCACATCACGGAGGAGACGTACGCTCACCTGGACGGGAAATACCAGGTGGATGAAGGAAACGGCGAGAGTCGTGATTCCACGCTGAAGGGAAGGAGAACGTACCTGGTCATCGATCCTAATACAGATCACTACGATGTCACACCTCAGGTGGTCTACAGTCATCTTTATTGACTATATAGATCAGTTATCTGTCGTAGGAACCTATGAAATAAATTTATTTTTACAAAATTCTGTCTAAACAGATGAATTAATAAAAAAATTTAAAAAATCTAACGATACTTTTAAAATGCTATCAAATAGGAGATATAACTATTTATTTATTATTTGTCTAATGAAGTGCTTCAGGTTTTGTTTGTTTGTTTTTATTGTTTATTCAATAGTAATTTCTTAATTTTCTGGTTTGTTGCTAATAGCTTTGCATTTTTTTGTGTGTGTGCTTTTGAAATTTTGTAAAATAAAGTGCCGCACACCTGTGTCTTTTTTTAATAATATGTAAAGTAGTGCTTCTTTTCTGCAACAGTTTTTTTCAAGTTCATCTTGTTTTGTTGTGAATACTTTCGTTTTTTGTGTGTATTTGTTAAGTTTTAAGGCTGCATTTATTTAAACAAAACATACAGTAAAAATGGTGAAATATTATCTAAAACAGCTGTTTTCTGTGTGAATATCTATTAAACTGTAATTGATTGTTGTGGTCAAAGCAGCATCATATTTGAAATAGAAATCTTCTGTAACTTTATAAATGTTTTACTGTCACTTTTCGTGGGTTTAATGCGTGTTTGATGAATAGCAGTATGAATGTGTCTCTGGTTGTTTTCGTGTGTCTCAGACTAATGAGCTGAAGGTGGACAAACAGGTGAATCGTCCGAAGCTGCGCGCGTCAGTTCGGATGTCGCAGTACCTGCAGTCCTGGAAAACCGTCATTCCATTTTCTGGACTCAACCAACCACAGACTTCGCTCGCAGCCCCGCCCACTGCTGCCAGCCAATCACAGCCACCCATGGTCAGTGTCAAATTATGATTAACGTCCAATAATACTGAATCATAAACGCTGCATGTTAATTCCTATCATCTTTATTTTGTCATCAGCAGGAGCTCCCAGAGATCAATAATCATAGGTGAGAATGAAAGGTTTATTCATTCACTTCAGCAATATAAATGTTGTAAGAGTACGTACCAAACAAATACTTACTTCGGATCAAGTACCAGAATCCACCAAGAAGAGATCAGAGCTGACTTTCACTCAGTTTGCTCTGCAGTTCAGATAAATGCTGTAATTCCCTTTTGTTTCTTTTCTCAGAGATAACAGACTGATGGAGTCGTTAGACTCACTGGGCACTGAAGGGTGAGCAAACGATTCATACATCTACTCTTAAATCTAGTCATAAAACTAGTCTTCACAGTGAATGAGTCATCATATAATATTTGATTGAATGTCATCTTTTTATTGTTTAGGACACGAGCGAAGCTGAACAGTGTGACATTATTTTTTAACAATTTTCAGCTGGAGAAGCAGGTGTGAATTATTAATGACCCTGGAGCACAAAACCAATCATAAGGGTCAATTATTCAAAACTGAAAAAAAATCATCTAAAAAATCTAAATATTGAGAAAATTATCTTAAAAGTTGTCCAAATGAAGTTCTTAGCAATGCATATTAATAATAAAAATTACGTTTTGATATATTTATGGTACGGAATTTATAAAATATCTTCATGGGACATGATTTTTTACTTAAAATCCTAATGATTTTTGGCATAAAAGAAAAGTGAATAATTGTGACCCCTACACATATATTGTTGGCTATTGGTACAAATGACTACTGATGACTGTTTTTGTGCTCTAGCACCACATTTATTCTTTGAGCATGTGTTTTTCCATGTGTTGTTGTTGTTTTGCACTCTTATTTTCTGACTGTGTGTGTGTGTTTGTGTCAGTATTCGTTAACTGAAGTCCAGGGGCTTCATCGCTCTGTCATATGTCTGGCCTTCATCTTCATCTGTGTGTTTGTGGTTCAGATGCTGACCTCGCAAAAGTGAGTAAATCTGAAATGTAATAATTTTAAAATAGAAACAATCCAAACACTTACTAAATTCCTGAAACATTTCAGTTGTATTAATTGTAATACTATTATAATTATGATGATTATTATTATTATAACGGTTATTAAACTTGATGATGATATTTTAGCTGAAAGGATAAATGTTTTCCCATAGGTGTAATGGTTTTTATTCTGTAGAAACTGTATATTCTATGGCCCTTCACCAACCCTACCCCTAACCCTAACCCTCACAGGAAACTTTGTGCATTTTTACATTCTCAAAAAAACTCATTCTGTATGATTTATAAGCGTTTTGAAAAATGGGGACATGGGTTATGTCCTCATAAGTCACCCTCTCCTTGTAATACCTGTGTCATACCCATGTCATTATACAGAGTTCTGTCCTGATATGTCACAAAAACATGCCCACACACACACACAAGTTTAAAAGCTGTTTTCTAAATTTTTCGCTATGAACTGCTGAAATCTCTTTCATTCTCTTGTGTGCATACAGAAACTTTGCGCTGGCGGTGTCGTACGGTGCCACCTTCCCTGTCCAAATACTGATTGTGCTTGTGGTCTTCACTAAATTCCTAAAGGTATGACTGCATGTCTTATATATGTGTGTTTGTGTGTGCGATTCTGTTTTGTATCTTGTGTTAATGTTGTGATATGTGTCTGTGTGTCAGCGCTGGCACTCTAAGTTCCCCCGCAGCATCCGCTGGGTCTCGACGCTGTTTGACGGTGTGGCCACCAGGGCGGCGCTGCGGCTGCTGCTGGTGTTTCTCTGTCTGCTCATCATGCTGCTCATGGCAGTGCTGAACATAGTGAGTCAACAGCTGCACACTCACACACACCTGCACAAACATCAGCTCATGACACACACGACTGTTTGTGACCAAACAAAAGAATCAAAGCAGACAAAAACCTCTTTACACCACAAAAGCAGATGCTGTAATGCTGCATGCTCTTTCAAACCAGTGGACAATAAACAGCCAAAATACACATTTAAGTGTTCATTATAATGCCCTTTAACTATTGTGATACTTATGTCTATACATATAAGAAGATTTCCTCAATATGAGTTTGTTTCTCCACTTCAGCAGTACTTACACACACCAAACTTAGCAGTTTCACTCCTCTCTATATTCTGAAGGTTTTAACCAAAGGGTTTGTTGAAATATCATTCACATGAGTTTTATTATGACGCTTTATGTATTTGCATCTATAGATTTCAAATACAATAATGTTTTATTGGCAGTTTTCTCAAAAAAAGTTATTTCCTCCACTTCAGCAGCACTTAGGAAGACCACAATTTACAGTTTCATTCCTTTCTATATTCTGAAGGTTTTTACCCAAGGGTTTGTTAATATATCATTCACATGAGTTTTATTATGAGGCTTTATTTATTTGCATCTAAAGGACTTTTTTCCTAAATTGAGATTTATCTCCACTTGAGCTGCACTTACAGACACCAAACTTAGTAGTTTTATTCCTCTCTATATTCTGAAGGATTTTACTGAAGGGTTTGTTGATATATAATTCACATGAGTTATATTATGATGCTTTATTTATTTGCATCTAAAGGGCATTTTTAACCTAAATTGAGTTTTATATCCACTTGAGCTGCACTTAAAGACACCAAACTTAGCAGTTTTATTCCTCTCTATATTCTAAAGGTTTTTACAGAAGGTTTTGTTGATATATCATTCACAAGTTTTATTATGACACTTTATGTATTTGCATCTATAGATTTCAAATACAATAATGTTTTATTGGCAGTTTTCTCAAAAAAAGTTTTTTCCTCCACTTCAGCAGCACTTAGAGAGACCAAAATTTATGGTTTTACTGCTTTCTATATTCTGTAGGTTTTCAGTGAAGGGTTTGTTAATATATCATTCACATGAGTTTTATTATGATGCTTTATTTATTTGCATCTAAAGGGCGTTGTTTCCTAAAGTGAGATTTATCTCCATTTGAGCTGCACTTACAGACACCAAAATTAGCAGTTTTATTCTTCTGTGTATTCAAAAGATTTTTATTGTGGGGTTTGTCGATATGTCTTTCACCTGAACTTATTATTAAAACATATTATTTATGAAACATAGCGAAAATATATGTTTTTGTGTGTATTGACAATATTGTCTGGATTTTGGAGTGGTAAAAACAGAAATCCTAAATCCCTTCTGGAAAAACCCTTAACTCTAATATGTCAACAAAATAAAACAATAATTTTGAACCTGACTTTATCTAGTTCTAATAATACAATAAAAAACGTGTAATTAAAAAAAAAAACATTTGCAAATCTTAATGCAATCAGTCAACTGGGAAAGTATTGCCATTATTTATTAGTAAAATATTATTCAATATTATACTACTGCTTTTTATTAGCTTGAACATCTTCTAAGAAAGTCTATACTTGTCGTGTACACATTTCATCAGAATGCATTTAATTTGTTTTAGGTTTTACTGAAGAACTACATTTCTTGTTCTATCGGTCGTCTGCCCAATTAAGATCAACTTTATTGTAATGAAAGAAAAGTAAATTGATAAAATGTCTATATGTCTGTCTGTATAAAGTCTTAAACTTCATCTGTTTGTTTTGTAGGTTTTTATCCCAGGTGATAACTGTTTAAATGTTTCCCACAATGCAACAGTACTGAACACTCTCAATCTCTACACTGTGCCGGTGAGCTAATCGATCGAGGTGATCATTCACATTAGTACTTATGTCATATTTACCATATGTTTACATGATGTTATTGTGTGTGTGTGCAGTATTATCTGTACTGCTGTCTGCTGGGGATGTTGGGAGTGATTGTGTTTGTGCGTGTGAGCGTGTCTGTTAAAGTCTTCCTCCTGACCCTCGCTGTGGTGGTTTATCTTGCGCTTTTCCTGCACGTTTATGCTCCACGCTCCGACTGCTACATAAAACAGCTCTACAGCAACAACAGCACGTAAGAGACAAATACACCCACACCTATATATATATATATATATATATATATATATATATATATATATATATATATATATATATATATATATATATATATAAATTTGATCTAATGACTGAAAAGAGTGTAAGAAATATCTTTGCTCTGACTTTGTTTCTAATGTGAGCTCAAACCGACGGTACTTAAGCTGTAATAGTGTCTCAGTGATAATTAGCAAAGTAATCAATTAGAAAATTGGTATTATTGTTATTTTTTATAACATAATAACAATGTAAAACAACTATTATTATAATTAAATTTATTTTACAACAAGTTTAATAATAAGGATCACTATTATTGGATTATAAACTTGATGTCATAGCATTATGACAATTATCATTGTTTTACGTAATTCTATTATTGTCACTTTAATTGTTTGTAATAAACGTGATTATTATGTATAACTAAAATAACTATTAAATAAGTACTATTGATGTTTTTATTATTATTATTGGATTATTCAATTATAACTCTTAGAACAACAATAATGTTAAGAGTTATAATATAGTTTTTACTTTAAAATGAAAAAATAGTGACTTCATACTTTTGATGATCATGAAGACAAGATTTTTTAAAAATCTTTTTATTTTTTATTATGTCACTAGTAGTAACAGTCTAGGCTATTTCTGTGTTTCTTTGCATGTTAACTCTAGCCTGTGTCCAGAAACCCTGTGATTGTTGTTAAAGTCAATACATTGAGTGTAATTAATATTTACTGTGATGTCTCGCTGTGTGTGTTTTAGGCCAGGAGTTCTTAAGGAGCCCAAGATAATGTCCGGCATTTGGCTGGTCATCTTCTACATGATTTCCCTTATTCTCGTGCGACAGGTAAGAGTGTGTGTGTGTGTGTGAGTCAAGGATGCCCTTCAACTAGTTTTAATCTTCAGTAATATTCTTTATATATATATATGTATAACTAGTGTTAGAATCGACTAACCACAGCAGGGCTATAATAGTTACTCTAAATTTAAAACCATAAAAAATACTGTTCCATTGCTTGAAATAAAATAAAAACAAAAAATAAAACACAGTTCTTTTCGTTTTCAGTAGTTTAAGTACTAAAATAAGTAAAACTAAATAAATGTGAACTTATATTATATTTACATATTTTAACTAATAGGACAACACACAATAATATTATGTTAAATCTTTGACCAAGATTCTAATTAAAACAAAAAATATATATTAAAAAACAAAAAAACAAATTCAAAATATTAACAAAAACTATAATAGTATATAAAAAAAAAACGAACTTTACACTGCATATCAGAGCCGAGATACAAAAAAAAAAAGATTATTCAGGATAAACTAAAAACTAAACTAAAATACGAACTAAAACAAAAACCTGAAACTAACACAAAAACTTTTTTTATTTAAACATTAACTGAATTAAAATATATAAAAAAACATTAAATTATTTTGTTTCAGCTAGTCGCCAAGACAACATTTCTAATTTTACATTTACTTTAACTTGATAATAACTTGTAATAAAGTAAACACTAAGACTGAAACTAAAGTAAAACTTAAAATGACCAAAAAACTACATATACATATTCAGAAATAAATATAACGAACAAAAACACAACATATATATATATATATATATATATATATATATATATATATATATATATATATATATATATATATAATAGCATTATAATGATGATGAAGTGCTATGCCTCAAAATAACAAAAGCACAAAGTAATTTTATTGGAACGTTTCTCTGTCACACATGGTTGTGTTTTGTTGGAAGTCACTGAAGCACAAAGCCTCAGCAGACTTCCCTCCGTGTGTTTAATGTGCTGCAGGACGAGCTGGGCTCTCGGGCAGAGTTCCTGCTGGAGAAGTGCTTTAATAAAGAGACGGAGGAAATGGAGACCACGAAGAACGTCAACAGACTCCTGCTGCAGAACCTTCTGCCAGAACACGTCACAGACTTCTTCATCGGAAAAGACATCCAGAACCAGGTCAGACACTCACAGAGACGCTCCGACTGCACAGCGCCACCTACAGGCAGATCCACATCCTTCACTAGTGTCTCTCATCAGACGGATGTTAACCCTACAGCACTTTATCTGAGGCCTCTATATCTGCTGTTAAACCTGTTTCACACTCAATCTCCTCATGTCTTCTGTCTCTGGTTGATAGTTTAGAGTGTTTATCTGGTAAAAGCATTGCACAAATGCCTCTCGTGTCAAACCTTGAGTGATTTAGGTCAGAATAAGGTCAGTAATATCTCCAGATGAACTCTTACTGGACTGAAGCAGCTCAGCTTTGCTTGATTCTCCATCAATCATGTTTTAGTTTTAAATGCATTATGTGTTTGGATCATCTCAATCTCATTTTACTGAGACAGATTACTGGAGATATAGAGCCACGACTGATATCTAGATCATTTTCTGTCAGTATCCGCTCTACTGTTTGAAAGATCTCACTTATTTCATCATCAAATTGCATATTTTGGCTTGAGTCTCTGAATAAAATCAAGCTGTTTTTCCTCCGTATTCTCACTATATCAGACCATGAAAGCCTTAAGATCGAATATGATGTGATTTAGTTGTCTGTGATAGCACTGATTGTGTGTGTGTGTGTGTTTCAGGACTTGTACAGTAAATCATGCGAGTGTGTTTGTGTGATGTTCGCGTCCGTGCCGCATTTCTTCAAGGAGTTTTACAACGAGAGCAGCGTGAACAAAGACGGCCTGGAGTGCCTTCGCTTCCTCAACGAGATCATTGCAGACTTCGACGAGGTGCATGTCCGTCCGACGTGTGTTTGTCCATCCGTTTGTGTCGTTTTCTGATCATCATCTTCTCTGCAGCTCCTGAGCAAGCCCAAGTTCAGCGCCGTGGAGAAGATCAAGACCATCGGCAGCACCTACATGGCGGCGGCTGGACTGACCAAAGCTGCCACAGCAGACGAGAGACGGGTACGAGCGCTGTGAGTGTGTTTTACAGCTCACGTCCTGCACGTGTGTGATCTTCATCTGATTTACCTCCACAGACCAGCGAGGTGTCCTACAGTCACGTGCGCTGCATGCTGGACTTCTCCATCGCTCTGAAGGGGAAACTGGAGACCATCAACGTGCACTCCTTCAACAACTTCAAACTGAGGATCGGTACAACACACATCATTCATTTAACACTGAAGACTGGAGGAATGATGCTGAAAATACAGCGGAGCATCACAGAAATACATTACACTTTAACACAGATTCACACAGAAAACAGAAACTATTTTAGTGTATTTACTAGAATTTTGTCTTGTTGACGAGACCTCTTTTGAAAACACTGTACAATGGTATGAATCTAGCATCTCTCTGTGATGTGTTCAGGTATAAATCACGGTCCTGTGATCGCAGGAGTCATCGGAGCTCATAAACCTCAGTATGACATCTGGGGAAACACGGTTAATGTGGCCAGCAGGATGGACAGCACTGGAGTCCTGGACAAAATACAGGTGACGCACCTCAAACATCACAACATCAGTCTGTCAACACCTCCGAGATCTGTGTTAGTGTGTGACGCTCAGCTGTGTGTGTGTGTGTGTGTGATCTCAGGTGACGGAGGAGACGGCGCAGGTGGCTCAGACACTGGGCTACAGCGTGACTCTGAGAGGAGTCATCAATGTGAAGGGCAAAGGACAGCTGACCACGTACTTCATCAACTCTGAGCAGTGACCGCAGCACGCCTCTAACATCACACCGACTGACGAGGACAGAAACAACAAACTCTTAGATTTAACCAATTCTAGACCTGAAGGACGATCAGCTTCTGCTTCTGAAGTTAATCTATTGTTTTAAACAATATGCCAAGTGACCAACTTTTCTCCGTTTCCAAAGACTGTAGTTTTTTATTGAATCTGTAGTATTCCTCCTGAACTTGTTGCACTTATTTATTAATGTTTGATGATATTTATTTGATGTGTTGTATGTTTGAGAAATAAATGTGTATGATATCATGTCTAAAATAACATTAAATGTTTCAATAAAGAGTTGTTTGTTGTGTTTGAATGTTTAACTATTTCGTGACTAATGAAATGGCTGACTAACAAGGAAATAAAAAAAGTAGACTCTTAAAAATTTTTGTATACATAATGTATGGAGGCTAATCTTAAAAATAATCATTGAGTGTTGTTCTTATTATTTTTTTTTTTTTTTTATTAATAACGTAATGTTTTTGGCTGGTAAAATCATCAATCCATAAATAACACAAACTTAAGTAGTAAAAGTAATAATAAAAAGTTTAATAGTAATGTTTTTAATAAGATCTAAACAGAAATTCAGTGTGTTTAGTTTTTTCGTTTAAAATTAAATATAAATTACTATTAAAAATAATAATTTACGGATTTATTGGGTGTTTATCGCTGATCGCGATATTTATTTTAGGTCTAGCTCTCTGACGTCATATGCTGGGGACGGAAGTGCGGTCCGCGTGACGTCATCTGCAGGTTCCTGAGTGTCAGCAGAGCAGCAGCAGCGCTTTTGGTGTTGCGTTATTGTTCTATTTAACCGTTAAACCTCAGTTAATCCGATCATTTACTGCATTAGACGAGCATTACTCGTCCTTCTCGCTGATTAACGGCTGATCGAAGCGCGTCGAACGGTGAGGCGATCAGACACACAAATATAACTCATTAATCAGCGAACAGGACTAATTCACTCTGTTTTTAAATATCTGGAGTGCAGAAACCGATTGCATGTATAAATGTGTGTGCAGATGTTAGGTTTTCATCCCTGAATCATTACAGTTAAAGAAAAGTCAAACTGGATTGAGAAAGCGTCCGTTCTGTCCATGTTTACAGATTCACTGTCAGACATAACGACAGAAACCTGACAAACCGAGATAATTAAACAAGCTGAGTTTTATTTGATTATTAAGACACTTTGTTTAAGAATAACTCTGATGTGTTTGTGTTCAGCTGCAGCGATGACGTCACCGGGGGGCGGGGCTCTGGCCACGAGGGGCGGGGCCACGGTCAGGAGGATGAAGTGGTCTCTGGAGCTGAGTGTGGGCAACAGCAGGTGCTGCATCACATCTGTCCTCATTAACCTCGTCAGCATGCCTCGCTGACGGTCTTCTCTGTGTTTCACAGCAGGAGCCGCGGTGACCGGCAGAGCAAGGACGGAGACGTCATGTATCCGGTGGGATACTCGGATAAACCGGTGCCGGACACCAGTGTGCAGGAGGCCGACCGCAACCTGGTGGAGAAGGTGATGCTCCAACCCTCTGATATAGATCACTAAACCATCTCCACACTTCACCAGACGGAAAACAAAACAGTTTGTTTCCCAAGAGTCCTCATGAGCTATACACACAACTCCATTCTGATATCTGTTCATATAACAGAGTAAATGAAACATCACACTCATCACATGTATATTTTCTGTTCTTTTATGTTGTATTATTTGTATGTTGTTGTTTTCCTGCCTCGGGACTACAGGTGAAAATTAGCATTTACAGTCTGTACAGAAATGTTAGATTGTTCATTAATGTGCATTGTCCCGAACAAATAAATAAATAAATAAATAAAATACAGTATAGAGCACACAGTTTAATCACTATTTAATAAACATTCACAAAAAAAACTTTTTTAACTACCATCACTTTACAAAAAAAGCAAGTATGTCTAAGATTAGCATCATGGACACTCAACATGCATTGGGTTTTAAATAATACAAACAAATAGCTGTTTTTAACTTAATTGTCAATTGAAGTACTACTTTTTCAAATATTCGTATTGAATAGAATAATTCAATTAATGGAAATAAATGGTTTATAGTTTGGAGGTGAATACTGTCAAAAATCCCTTGAAAATATTAAATAATAAAAATGTTACTGGACTTAAATATAAGTGCATTTGTTTAATGTAAACTGCTCTGATTGTGTGTGTGTCTCTCTCTCTCTCCGTGTGTGTGTGTAGAGGTGCTGGGACGTGGCGCTGGGTCCGCTCAAGCAGATTCCCATGAACCTCTTCATCATGTACATGTCTGGAAACACCATCTCCATCTTCCCCATCATGATGGTGTGTATGATGGCCTGGAGACCCATCCAAGCGCTCATGTCCATGTCAGCCAGTGAGTAACACACACACACACACGTACACATACACACGTCCTCATCGTGAACGACACGCTCTCATACGTGTGTGTGTGTGTGTGTGTGTGAAGCGTTTAAGCTGTTGGAGAGCTCCAGTCAGCAGTGGCTGCAGGGTCTGGTGTATCTGATCGGGAATCTGCTGGGATCTGCTCTGGCCGTCTACAAGTGTCAATCAATGGGGCTCCTCCCGACGCACTCGTCTGATTGGCTGGCGTTCATAGAGCCGCCTCAGGTGCGTGAATAATTCATGAGCTGGTGTTTGTGTGTGCTTTCACGTTCCTCTCACTCACTCCTTTGTGTTTGTCTTCTACACAGAGACTGGAGATCATGGGCGGAGGGATGGTCATGTGACGTGCTCTCACAAACACACACACACACACTCTCTCTCTCTTTTTCTCTCACACACACTGTGTATTTAGGAAGAACGTTTTAACCCCACTTATGCTGATAATTAAGTTATACTAATGGTTTTTGGTGATGCTGAAGTGTTTTGTTCTGTGAGTTGCTTCAAATTAATAAATTTGTTTAACATTTTGCTGCGTTGGAGTGGAAATATATGGAAATGACTTTTTACACACTTCATTAAATATTCATCATAAATGTTTAGATTAAATGTATATTTAATGACATCTCACTTTCATTTCACCTCTAATGCAAACATGAAAACAATAAGAATGTTTATTTGAAATTATGTTTACAAACATGCCTGGGTAATATTTAATCTCAAATTTAAATGCAAAACATTTTGGGCTGCATCTGTAAGTTCATTAGTTTAATTTAGACAAAAAAAGAAAGAAAACACAGATTCATTTTTGACTTCTCAAAGATTTGTTTCTTTGCCTGTCACACACATAGCACAGTAATTAAAGTAGCAGATTCTTACGAAAAATGACCACGCATAAAACATAAATTAACTGCGTATTAAATATGAAAATGTAAGTTCTGAGGAAGTAAAAAGGACGCTGAATGGAGAAGTGGGCGGGGTCAAGTTGATTGATGGTTGTATGTTTAGTGGGCGGGACTCCGTGTGTAATATTGTTTCTTTATCAACGTAAAGCTGCAGTCCATAACTTTTTATGTAAAAAATTTACAGTATTTTCAATTATTATTATAATTATACGCAAGTAAACATTGAATCCATTTATTTTTTGCAACAAGTGTTTATATTCGGAATATTTTAGACTGGCTCGAGTACCTTCGTTATTCGTCATAGACATAAACAGAGAAGTAGCTCCGGCTTCAGTGTTCTTCCGCGGGACGCGCGCAGTTCTGTTTATTAACCGCTAGAGCGCCAGAAGTCACACACTTTTATTGTAAGATCTGTGAGTGTGTGTGCTGACCTTCCCCTTTTCCGGAGGTCAGGCGCTTTCGAGTTTCGTTTTACATCAGTATTTTCACCAGATGGGGTTGGGTTCGTCTCACACCAATACTCTTGAAGTTTTCTCTTAGTATCACCGCCATCTTAACTTTTTGTTCCCTCGTTTATTTGGGATCTTGCGCACTTTTCTTCGCCGTTCTCGTTCACCAGGCTGTGATTAATTCCGGTGATGATGAGGAAGACACAGACTCCGCACCCGTTCGTTCATGAAGTGAGACTGACAGCAGCTCGACGGATTCAGGTGAGATCAGCGCTCATCTCCACGCGCTCGCTGCGTGACTGACAGACGCACGTGCGTCCCCCAATGTTTGGCGGTCATCACCATGGTAACAGAAGTGTCTGCCCATACCGTGCAGCTGTCGCTAAAGCAGTTGTTTCTACAGTAAAACTGTATAAATATGATATTATGTCAGCCATTCAGTGTGAAAGGATCGGCGATTAGTCAAAAAACTGAGCTTGTTTGTTTGTAATAACACTGAGGACATCAGTGAACTGAACAGGGCTACAGTAACGCTTAATGTAACGCTGTAACGGGAGCACCGCGGTATTTTACCTCGCGTTTTTCAAACTTTTAACTAACGTTACAAATAAAACCAAAAAACCACGGCTGCTATAATTTAACCAAATTACCCATGGTTCTGCCACACTAGATGTAGTTAACCAAAGTATTTGTAGTAAAATTGGAAATCAATATACCAAAGTTAAGTTACTATAATAAATCATGGTTGATTTTAGTCCTGTCGAATGATCAATGCTATTAATAATATGTTTTTGTTCACATAATATACTGTGTATATTTATCGTGTTTATATATAAATACACACACACTATGTTTAAATGTGTGTTTATAAGGAGTATTTAGGAGGAAACCGTGAAAGCTTTCGAGTATGTTGAAGTTTAAAAATAAATTGAAATCTTATTTTCTTACCTGTGCTTTTTAAACCTTGTATGTTAAGTTATCTTTTTATTTTACTGATGTTATTCTTTATTTAATTTTATTGTATTGCATTATTAGACCATACAATGGTCAACTACTAAACTTCTTCTCCAGCACTAGAGCATGGGATAAACACTGGAGTAGAGCGCCACCTGCTGTTAAAGTCTAAGCGCAGAACGGATTCTGCATTGACTACATGTGGATCATCGAGGGCCGCTAATGTGCACTAGATAGAAATGCTCCTTGAGTCTCTTTCTTGGTCTCGTAGGGGATGATTCTGGGCTTGGTTCTGTTTCCTGTGCGCATCACCCTGGCCTCGCTCTTCTTCCTGCTCATGTGGCCCGTGGCTCGCCTGCGATTGGTCGGTCTGTCGGCGGCGGAGAGGGCGGAGCCTGTGCGGGGCTGGCGCTGGTGGCTCTTCCAGCACATCATGCTCTTCCTCAGCCGCGCTGCCTTCTTCTCCTTGGGCTTCCTGCGGATCAGGGTCAAAGGTTGTCAGGCGGGACTGAAGGAGGCGCCGGTGTTGGTCGTAGCTCCTCACAGTGGGTTCCTGGACATGCTGGTGCTGTGTGTGACCGGTCTGCCAACCGTGGTGTCACGAGCGGAGAACTGCAGACTCCCCATCATCGGAGGTGAGCTCCAGACTACTGCTGGTCCCTCGACTTCTATACGAAGATCTCCACTTTCGTAAACTAAAGCTTAAGAGGTTTTAAATCTGTAAAGTCATGGCATTAAATGACTGCAAAAGGAATTTAGTTTGTAGGAAATTAAGCGAGTTTATGTTTAACAGGAAATCAAATACCTGTTGACCTGTCCATTAGCAGATACTGGTTTGGGTTTAATCATAAATTCGCTTAGGTTTGATGTCTGCAGTGATGTAGTGCTGAAGGGACACTAACAGAAGATGTGTGAGTGAGCTGCTGAGGATGTGTGTGATCTCGAACCCTGAGTCTCTGTGTGTGTTCAGCGCTGCTGGAGTTCAACCAGGCGCTGATCGTGAGTCGAAAAGATCCCCAGTCCAGGAGAACGTGTGTGTCTCAGATCTGTGAGAGAGTCGGCTCCGACGCCCGCTGGCCTCAGGTATCAACACACACACATCACACACACACACACACCCTGTGTAACACGTGTCAGCTGGTGTGTCTCATCCTGTACAGTTTGATCTCATTCTGTTCTTCATTTCTCTCGGCAGATGCTCATGTTTCCTGAAGGAACAACGACTAACGGACGAGCGCTGATCAAATTCAAACCTGGTACAACACACACACACACACATACACACACACACACACACACACACGCTCAAATTGATGAAAAGTGGGAGTAAAGACATTTATAATGTTACAAAAGATTTCTGTTTCAAATAAATGCTGTTCATCTGTGAATCCTGAAAAATAAAATGCATCCCAGTTTCCACAGAAATATTGAGCAGCACAACTGTGTTCAACATTGATAATAATCAGAAATGTTTCTTGAGCAGTAAATGATCATATTATTCTGATTTCTGAAGATCATGTGACACTGAAGACTGGAGGAATGATGCTGAAAATACAGCGGAGCATCACAGAAATACATTACACTTTAACAGAGATTCACTCAGAAAACAGATGATTTACATTAGAATAATATTTCACTATTTACTGTATTTTGCTATGGCCTTGGTGAGCAGCAGAGACTTCCTCCAGAAACAGAAGCAGGTGTGTGTCCGTGTGTTTGTAAGCTCATGTCTGTGTTGTGATTGGACAGGGGCGTTTGTGGCCGGCGTTCCCGTGCAGCCCGTCCTGCTCCACTATCCTGGAGAGCCGGTGAGTCACCACACACACACACACACCGCTATGATCTCGATTCATCAGAAACACTGATCAGACGGATCGCTCTTTAACTGTGTGTGCAGGACACGGTTCGCTGGACCTGGAGAGGCCTGACATGGTGAGCAGCGGTTGTTCTTCTCTTGATGATTGACCGTGATGCAGCTGTTCTTCTGAATACAGCTGTGTGTGTTTGGATCTGCAGGCTCGGCGCTCTGTGGCACACCACGTCTCAGATCTACACCAGCGTCACTGTGGAGGTTGATTGACATGAGCCACAGCCAATCACGTCCTGCGAGTAGAATCACACAGTAATCCTGCTCTGCTCTGATTGGTTGCAGTTCCTGCCCGTGTACACGCCGTCGCAGGACGAGAAGCAGAGCCCAGAGTTATACGCAGAGAACGTACAGAAGCTGATGGCCCAGTAAGTCATGTGAAAAACAGTCTTACTAGTAATAAAACTCGAACTAAGTGTATGTAGTCATAACAAAAACACACTAAAAATTCAAATACAAAATTCATTTATATACTCTTTCTGAACCATTTTTTTTTTCTCCGATTTTAATTTTTTTAATTTTGTAAGTTTGTTTTTTACCTGTTAATTTGAGTTTGTCATTTTAGTTCTTCATCATTTTAGAGCTGTTCGTTAGCATATTTACAGTAGTTGTAGTTTATTTGAACTCCTGTTTTCTGATAATGTCATGTTAAACACAGCACTTCATCTGCCGGAAACATAATAACAGGTTTGAGACTGATTTCTGACTGAAATGACACACATGTTTTGCTGTATTAATGTGAGTTGTATCTGGTGTGGCCTGTTGTTTTCTTCGTAGAGCTCTGCGTGTTCCTGCCACTGATTACGTGATGGAGGGTCGGTGTCCTGTTCAGAAGCTGGGAAACCTCTCGCTTCCCCTGGAGCCTCCGGCACACGACACACTCCGACTGCTCCGTGAACACGGGTGAGTGTGTGTGTGAGAGAGAGAGTGTGTAGTTCCTCTCCACCTGTTGGTCTCACACTCTTTGGTTCTTCTCCAGTCTCTCTCGAACTCATGTGGAGGCTGTGATGAATCATGTGATTGACAGCTGTCACTCAGGCCAGAGCTCCATGGTAACGGCCGATCACCTGACCGCTCTTCTGGGGCTGAAGGACAGAAAGACGGCGGTGAAGATCTGCTCGCTTTACTCAAAGGTAACACAGTGTGAGAATCTGTTCATCATTTATTACCCTCTTGAACCCGCGTTGCAAACACAGATCCTTAGGTGCAAATATGACCTTAAAATAATAGTGTCATAAAAGTACTGTATTCAAATACACTGCAGTCATAAGATGGCTTGGAGAGATAAACACTCTGGTTTAAAGGGACAGTACACCCAAAAAATAAAAAATAAAGTTCAAATCAATTACTCTCCATCAAGATTTTCTAAACCTGTATGAGTTTCTTCCTTTGAACACAAAAGACATTTTAAAGAATATCAGTAACCAAATAATGATGGTAGCCATTGGCTTCAATAGTATGGAGAACCCCCCCCCCCCCCCCATGAAAGTCAATTCTCTGTACTGTCAACGTTCTTTAAAACATCTTCTTAATTTTATCGTTATTCGCTGAAATGCGCACAAAAATTGGTGCATTTGGTTATAAGCCAATAAATGGAGTCATTCAAACATAAGACTGACCAGCTGTATTGTTGTCACTAATATCAGAGATGTTTCCTCTCATGTGTGAATGTACCTGATAAACCAGCAGTTGTGTTTTTGTGTGTGCTGCCGTTTTAGTTCAAAAGCAAAATAATTAGCTACTTCCAAATAATTTGTTAACATTTACAAGCACACAAGACACTTGTATCAATCTGAGCAGGAAACCGCAGATCTGTGTATTTGTGTTGAAGTGAGTGTGTGTTTGCAGGACGATACGGTGGATCTGAGGCAGATCTGTCTGAGTGTTTCAGCTGTTTCTGAGTTCAGGAGTCTGGAGTCTCTCATACACACTGCCTTCAAGGTGAGAGAGTGTGTGTGTGTCAGAGTGTGTGTGTGTGTGTGATGTTTTTATATACATATGCACTCAGATGCTTGTTTGAGAGTGAAGCGCAGCACGGTGTTCATTTACACACAAGCAGCTCATGATAACAGTGTCTTCAGTGTAAATGCTGCTCTGATCCGTGTGTGTTGTCAGTGGTTCGATGCAGACCAGGACGGGTTGTTGAGCGCAGATGATCTGTCTGTCCTGATGGGGGCGCTGGTGGGTGTCCCTCAGCACTCGATCACAGAGATGTACACGGCGCTGACCACCAGGGGGCGACCCACTGAAGGTAAAAACCACTGCGTTTGAGCCGAGGTGTGCGATATTTACCATCTACAATGATATTATTATAGTTGTTTTAACTATATGTGAGCTGAAATGATCAGGTTTGTTACTCATTTTGCAAAAAATAAACAAAAACATATCACAACATTATGACGTTTGGTTTCTGAACGAATCTGTTGTGGAATTAATCATTTGATCATTTCAAAAGAAACAGCTTTGTTAAACGAATCATTTGAACAAATGACTCAGTGAATCATATTCAGACTTGCTGCCACCTATTGTCATATTTATCTTTGACTAATTTTGAATAATTTAACCAGGCTCTCACCATGAACAATTCATTAGAAGCTGACATGGCCTTAAAGTAAAAAGGAAAAATTCTTAACCCAACCAAGATAAAAGCACAAAAACACAATATGCAAAATATTGTAAAAAAATCCCCCCAAAATATTGAGATGTCATTTGTCGTCAGTATCGCACACTCATTAGTTTGAGCCTATAATGCTAATATTTGACTGTTGTACGCTAATTTATTACGTATTCATCTCCTAAAGCTTCTCTGCAGGACGTATTGACGACGCATCCAGTTTATCGCAGAGTCTTCACCGAGTATCTCCACTCCAGCGGACTCGCAGACGGAAAACACAATGGGATTCCCAACGGAAACACCAGCGGGGTTTATAACCGTTATGGAGCGACCGATACAAAGTCCAACTGAGGTTTCATCGCAATACTGGGACGAACGTCTGAAATATTCAACATCTGTACCCCAAGCCAAGTGTTAGTTCTCGTTCAGTCTGACTGCACATATGTTAACTAGCATGATCTGAGCGTGAGCTGAGAATGTAGTTCGAGGTTACCTTTACGTGATTTCTTTCTTGAGTGTTACTGTTTTCTGCGCTGGGAATTATATTGTGAGAATATAGCACAACTACTACAGATACAGTACAGATGCCTTTATATATAAATATTTTATCATGAAGTCCGAAGGAAATGTTATTAAAATTTTTATATTTTTGTCATTTTAATCTTTGTTTATTGGAAAAACCCACTGTACTGCGAAGGATTTCTGCTGAAGTGTCATATTTTATACTTTAATATATTAACATTCTTAAATGAGGACTTTATTTGGTGTTTTGTTTTTATGGTTTATTAGTGTCAAGTGCTCTTTCATCTTTTCTGAAACGTTTGTCGCTTGTACATTGAGTTTCGGTCACGTCTATTTGCATTCGTTGATACAATTATGTCGTGCGATGAAAATCACAATGTAAATCAACTCTTTTCACGTTAATTTTGATTAAATCAGTTTCTTGTCCAACGATCTTTCGTTTTATATGTTGTCTCTTGTGTTTTTTTATGTTTGTTTGTTTGCATTATTTTCCTTAATCGTATCTGATTTCTTCAGGGTTGTCTGTTTAATACAAATGTTTGTCATTCTCTGGGAGTCGTTGGGAATGTCCGAATCAATTTTGTTGCCTTTTGCACTTCTTTCGTTCATATGATTTCCCAGATTTGGTCTGTTTCTTATCTGGAGATCTTCAGATTTTTATTACGCTCCTGAGAGAGAGAAAATAGACATGTTTCATCAAACAACAAGCCTTCAAGTCTGTTTACACATGAAAGAAAAATCCACAATGATAACTGTTTTAGCAAACACAAGAAGACAAAAAAAAGAAAAAAAATGTTAAATAGGCTTATCATACGTGTTCCTTTAGAAAAACTCAGTTTCCCATCCTCCTTTGCGCGGTGAGTCGCACATCCGGGTTGTTCTAACTTCGCTCGCCGCACGTGGTGTTTTTAGCTGCTGGCTACAGAGTATAAATCTGCTTTCTGCTCGGAAATCACCGAAATAAACTTCACATTCCGGCGTGTGATCAGTTGATCATGTTCCTGCAGTATTATCTGAACGAGCTCGGCGACAGGGTTTATACTCTGAAGGTGAGTTCTAGAACGTTATATACACGTAACATATATAGTATGAGTTTTACACTTCGTGAAATTGTAATGTCAACATTACAACTGTATTATAACGGTAGTATACGTCCAAAGTATTTTATTAGTGTATGAAAGTTTCTTTGGCTGATAAAACCATAGTCAGTAAAATAATAAAATAAAACACCTTTTGTTGGTTCCCAGAATGATCTAATTTGGTTTCAAATACTCAACCGGAAGTGTTCTCTGTCTGTCGGGTGCTACTGTATGATTATCATTGTGATTTAAGCAATAATTAATAACATTAAAGACATATACATTTCGAAAACATAACCCCATGGGTTTTAATAATGAGGGGTATTTTATTGTACAGTTTCTGAAAGATCACTGGGATCTTGAGCATATTTTGGTATTGTTTTGTTGTTATTGTATGCAGCTTCAGCTGTGTAATGAAGAAGTACAGTGTTGAGGCAGGTTTTAAATGAATGATTTCTCTGTTTTTCTGCAGAAAGTGGACCCGAGCGGTCAGCCCAGCAGCTCGGCTCATCCGGCACGCTTCTCACCGGACGACAAGTTCTCCAGACACCGAGTGACCATCAAGAAGCGCTTCGGCCTGCTGCTGACCCAACAGCCCCGACCCGTGCTCTGAGACCATCATCATCATCATCATCATCATCATGATGACCCGTGCTCTGAGACGACCTGTTCCTCTCTAACAGACTGACCATCAGTGCTCTTCACACAGCTCACTCCTCTCGACTGAATCATGTCATGTTTACTCTCTCATCTACAAACACACTGCTATCTCTGTTTATTCAATTAAATACATGTCATAAAATTACACACAGATGTGAGAAATTAATATTTTCAAAATGTATAAACATTGAGTGTTTGATAATGTCTAAATATACAAAAAATGAATGTAATAAGCTATTATGACCAGTAAAACTCTTTACAGCAATTGGACTAGAGCTAAATACATGAAGGCTATGTTTATTAAACACATACGGGCATCTAGTGGTAAAACCATAACATTACAAACACCAAACACTGGTGATCTGATCGTGTGAGGTTGATCCTCCATAAACCTAGAATCTAGAAACATGGGACAAAAGAGTTCTTCAAACTGAGTATTCACGTGTGTGTGTGTGTGTGTGTGAATCAGACGTTTCACCTTACAGGTGGTTTCATTTACTCTATTTTCTAACTCAATAGGCCTATCTCTCAAATGTAACCCATGGTAGAATCACAGCTGTCTCTTTATGAATGACTGGAATATTCTTGTGAAGTGATAAAGACGTGTCCTGGGAGTTTAATATAGTGATCAGGGGTTAGATGCTCTATAGCAGGAATGGGCCAGCATTTGTTCTACTTTATACCAAAGGGGCCAGTTTACTAGTCCACTTCCACACACTTTTTATTGAAGGGATTTAAAGCAGAATTAATGTAGTTTGTTTTTAAAGATTTTATTAACTATACAACTTGTGCAGTTAGTTTAATTGAGAAGGGAAGCTTTGTTGTCAGTTGACAGCAATATCACTCCAACAGATAAACATCTCAACTGCATTAACTGTAAATTTGCATCAAACAAATGTCCAGAGGTCCTATCTTTTATTACAGAACATTCTCAGAACAACATAAGAGGACAGTTAAAAAGGGCTCATTAAAATTAATAAATAGTTATACCAAACGATACCATAAAATAACTGCAGGGTTTTAAAGATCCAATTTAAGAACTTTAAGACCTGCACTTCAGATGTCAGCCTTTAAACAATTTTTAAGAAAAGGGGAGTCAAAAGTATCAATTATTATATTAATTTAAACAGTTAGGCTATTATTAATCAATTATTATATTAAATTACATAAATATATCTTGATTTATTATCAGATCTTTAACAATTAAGTCCATCAGTGGCTCTTTAGCTTATTTAATTGTAGGTTCCCAATGTGATAAATTAGCCCATAGTGTGAAAACAAAAGGAACGGTTGTATCTATATCTACATGAATCTACACTCACGGTTGCTGCAGATGAAATGCTGGGTCTCAGTGTGTCATCTTTAATGGTTTTCTGTGTGGTAGAAAAAGCTTAACGTGCATTAGTACGTTGCATTCATGGCCATTGTGCTTTATTAATAGTATTGTTATTAATAAGGTTATTACTGTTGTCACTGGTCTAGTACATTAAGCCACATTAAGGGTTTTAGAATGTCCCAAAACCTGTGAGAAATATAAGCACTGACTGAGTATTGAGTCTAAATTCAGTAAAACTCTTGTATTATCAGCAGAGCACTACATAAATACAGATAACCTGATTCAGTATCACAGGCTGATGACGTAACAGTTTTATTTAATTTTTTAACATTTGTTTGAGATTAATATATTATGATCAGACAGACCGCTGACTAAATTATACATTTTTGTAATTTTGTTTAAGTTTATTTTTAAATACCAAATGTATTCACGTTTGAGTGCTCCAAGAAATATGGTCCACTTATCTGTTGATCATCATATTTAGAGTCAAATCTTTAAGCTTTTTTTTTCTACAATGCTTGTCTAGCCAATTTATATTAAAGGTGCCATCTGTCATGTCTGACAAAAAAAATCAAGTCATACTCCACATTCCATACCAGATGGGGGCAGTATGCCTCAATAAAGTGAATTGGTCTACTCTAGAGTAACAAACGAGAAACGGCATAGTCTCTATGCTCCGCCCCTATCTTCACAACAACACTACAGCCATAGCCGAAGCCTAAGAGGACGATTTGCCTCCAGAGGAACGTTGGGTGATGTCAAGTGATATTGAAACATGACATCTTCAAGCTACTCCCCTTCACCTTTACCAGTCAATATGTTCCTATTCGTTTTGTTCATATTACATTTTGAGTTGTATATACACATTATTTGAATTAAATTACTTTCTCATCATTGGTTAACATCAAGACAGCTGATCAAAGCTAGCGCCAACCAACGTAACCAGAGCTGCCAACTCTCAAGCATTCACCGTGAGACACACGCAATTGACTCTTTTCACACGCTTTCACGCCACACATCAATTTTCTCACACACAGAAAAACCACGAAGCAAAGAAGACACAGAGACCAACAGACTTGACAGAGCAGGTAACTTATGAAATAAAACAATGGGTAAGTTATAGCTAGCTAATTATCAAATGCAGCTACGGTTAGCCATCGCTAACATTAGCACGTTTATCGAACAGCCTTCGATACATTTCTATGTTATAACTTCCCGAAAACAAATACACAAACATATAAAACTTCTAGCGAAATACTAACAGCATCTTACTTACCAATCCAAAAGAAATGTTGCAAGATCGGAGTCGAACCTCATTTCTTTCAGGTCCATCAGTTGTCTCCAGCGATTAAAAGCAGTGCCGATATTTACTCTGGTTCGGCTCCTTTTCTTATCGGATTTGATTTGTGTTTCCGAGCACGGTTGTTTCCCTGTAGCGGGTGACGCTCTCTTCCCTGAACTGAAATGAACTAGTGGGCTGTACTTTCCACACGATTGACATCAGGTTCAAGTACACGCCCACAAGCCGTGCAAATTATTTGTGTATTGCAGGTTGGCTGGTGATTATGTTGCCCGCATACCGCCTCCCATGGCCGAAACTGGTATTACGACACCTGTCGGGCCGGGGCTAGTAATGCTAATGCTAATTAAGGTTGATATCTCTGCAGCACTATAACTTGACATTTTTTTAATGACATCATCGCCCTTATTTCTTCTCATTCTTTTGATGCGTGTAGGTCATGTTTTGGATATTTTTACCTCAATTTTTGCATATGGCACCTTTAACATCTCCAAAAATAAGTACTTCAGTTGCATTTAAAACGTTTTAATAATTCTTCTAGACTGTCTCTCTCTTTTCTAAAACACGTGTAGTAAATCTTGGGACTTCAACCATGCTAGTTAAAAAATGATCATCTTTCACTTAAGCATAAAAAAAGATATAGGTTAAACCCTGTGAACAAAGTTCTGTTTTAACCACTTTTCAGTATAATTTGAATGTCCTCCAAAAATTCCTCTAGGTTTTACTGTAGGTTCGCAAACAACTTGTGGAGGATTAACAGTTCGAAAGAACAAGTTTTGATGTTGTTCAGAGGAAACACGCACTTGATGTATTTATCATTAGAGTAAAAGTGTCTGGACATCAGAGAGAGTAAAGCAGGTTTGGATGAGTGTGCACCTGCATGACCCTAAGGGGGCAGCAAATACAGAAAACTTTCATTGGGGGGGGGGGTGAAATGCTCGTTTTCACTCAATATCCTGTTAATCTTGAGTACCTATAGAGTAGTACTGCATCCTTCATAACTCCAAAAAGTCTTTAGTTTTATTATATTTATAAGAGAAAGTTAGTCTGTACCGTTTTTTCCCGGAAAAACATGAGCGGCTGGAGGCGTGACGTGTGGGCGGAGCTAAAGAATCACGAGCGCGAGTAAGCTTTTGCATTGAGAGCGTTTGGAAGCTGTGACATTACCGTGAGAAAAAAAACATCCAAAACAAACCATGGCTAACAGTAAGATTCAGCGTATATTTATGATCCAGAATCAGATCCAGAGGCTGAAATTTAACAAGAGCAGCATCAGCAACGACGTCTCTATGTGGTATGTATTGAAGCTATATATATTTGCTTAGCGGTTTTGGAAAATTTCCACTTTATGTCGTCTTTTTCTTTTTTTTTTTTTTTTTTAAGGTGTACATGTGGAAAGTGCAGTTTGATGACAACATCATATATTGTTTACTTGATATGCTTACACGCCGATAGCTAAGTTAACAACACAGAGATATTTGAAGCAGTTCTACCCACCGCCTGCGGTTCCAACACACGATCGTGACCCTTTTTCGTTGCAACTGCATTATCCTTAAGAAATAAACGATACGCAAATCCGGCATCAAACTGGGCCTTGTTTGTAAAACAAGCATCTTCGAAATGCAGGGAACAAACAAAAACACTTGCACAACTCCGTTGATGCTCTGTAAAAATAAACTCCGTCCACTGGTCCCTTAATGCTGTTTCTCTTTTGGTAATCTGTGCAGGGTTGTCTTGCCCTGGCAACCAAAAACACACTTCTTTTGTGACTTCTTTTTCGGTCTCTCAGTCTGTAAAACGAGTGACAGGTGGGAAAGAATCAGCTCGTGATCTGCACAACCCCGCCACGATCAGCGCTGATTGCCCAGACCACCAGCTACAGAACACACAGGACAACACAGACCCCAGGGGAAGCCGTGAAGGCACCCTGCAACGTGACAGTACCCCCCACCAGAAGACTCACCATGATGCTGATGAAATTAATCAATGAAAGTGTGATCCAGAATATTGCGAGCCGGAATCCAGCATCTCTCCTCCAGACCATAGCCCTCCCAGTCTACCAGGGTTTGATCTTTGAAACATGGAAAACCAGAGTAGACAACCAGACTCTCTGACCACACACTTAAAGTGGGGGCTTAGTACAGTGACTGTCCGCAGTCGCCTTATTCCTCTCGCCAGTCCGAGTGAGGGCTTCTCTGGCGATCCTCCAAGTAAGGAGGAATCTCTGAATAAATGCATGCGTGGAAGGAACAACAGCATTGGATTCTTGAGAGAGGAAATAAAGGTGGCTGGTAGCCTTAACAGCACTGGAAGGGAGACAAACCCGTAGATCAGACAGGGAAGGAGTTATGCACATACTCTACCATGGTCAACCTAGAACTCCAAGATGACGGTTCAGCAGATGACACACAGCACAGAACACTCTCCAAATCCTGGTTGGCACGCTTTGCCTGACCATTAGTTTGCAGTCGTTCCCAGCTGTCGACAGAACTCTGTCCAAAACCTAGACACAAACTGGGGTACCCTGTCAGAAACCACATTCACCGGGAGGCCATGAATACAGAAAATGTGATCTACGACAATAGTCGCTGTCTCCCTCGCTGACTGAAATTTGGGGAGGGGAATAAAATCGACTGCCTTTTGAGAACCTGTCCACCACAGTGAGAACTACCATCTTGCCAATAGACGGAGGCAAGCCTGTCGAGCATCCCGTGCCACGGACGGCCACCAAAACCGCTGCTTGATTAACCTACAAGTATGAGTTGCTCCAGGGAGGCAAGCTAGACTAGAAGAGTGGCCCCACTGTAGTATGCCAGTTCGGACTGACTCATGCACAGAGAGCAGATCCTCTGGACATCCTGCGGAAAATAAGCGCCGCGTAGTGCCGTGCGGACCTTAGACTTCACCCCCCCCCCCCCGGGCGACCTCAGCCACAACCCGTTCGGGATGTAGAATGGCCACGGGCAAGGTGGGACTAGCCTCAGCCTCAAAAACCCCTCAACAGCGCATCAGGTTTACCATTCTTAGAAACGGGGCGATAAGAAATGGTAAACCTGAAATGTCCAAAAAAATAATGCCCAGCGATCCTGCCTAGAATTTATTCTCTTGGCGATGCAAATGTACTCGAGATTCTTATGATCAGTCCAAATGATAAATGGCAAAACTGCTCCAACAAAACTGCCCCAACTCCCGCCTCAGACACATCCACCTCCACAGTGAACTGACGGGATGGGTCAGGGGACGTTAAAATGGGGGCCGAAATAAATCGACTCTTAAGGCTGTCAAACACAGCTTGGACCTGCGACGACCAACAGAATTGTTTCTCTGTGGAGGTGAGATCAGTCAGAGGAAGGGTGATCTGGTTAAAGTTCTGAATGAACCTCCTGTAAAAATTTGCAAACCCGAAAATGCGCTGGTCCACGCACCCCACTATCTGGGGTGGGCCAATCAGCAACTGCCTTTTCCTTGGTGAGATCCATTCGGATACCCTCAGACGAGAGAATAAATCCCAGGAACGGAACGGACTGTGAGTGAAACTCACACTTCTCAAACTTGACCAATAAACGATTCTCCAGCTGGAGCACTCGCAAACATGCTGGACATGATCATGCTCATTCTGGGAAAAGACAGGATGTCATCGATGTAAACAAAAACAAACCGATCGACCATGTCTTGGAGCACGTTGTTGTCGAGCCCATGAAAGACCGCCGGGGAGCTGGAAAGCCCAAACGTCACAAATAAATATTCAAAATGCCCTGTATGGGTGTTAAAAGTGGTCTTCCATTCATCCCCCTCCCTAATCCGAACCAAGTGATAAGCAAAAGGATAAAGATTCTTAACCGTGATGTCATTCAACCCTCGATAGTCAATACAGGGGGCACAACCATCCATTCTTCTTCTCCACGAAGAAGAACCCCGCCCCGGCTGGAGAGGAAGAGGGACGGATAATGCCTGCTACCAGAGAATCATGTATATACCTCTCATTGGCCTCCCTCTCCGGACCCGACAGAGAGTAAATACACTCCTTAGGTGAAAAAGTGGCTGTCGTTCGGGCTGTGTGGATGCAGAGATGAATCTCAGTACTTCCTGAAAACTGCTCTCAAATCATGGTAAGCCTCCGGGACATCGGCCAGGTTGACCAGCTCCTCCTGCAGCACAGAATGAGAGAAGACTGGGGAAAATGCAGCTCCCAAACACTGAGCTAAACAGAAAGGGTTCCAAGCCAAAATAGAACCACGGGCCAAATCGATATGAGGGTTATGTTTAACCAACCAGGTGTGACCCAACACCACTGGAGCTGTGGGCGAGTGAACAAGGTGAAATCTAATCTCCTTGGTATGATTACCAGACAAAGATAATGTGACAAACTGGGTGGTGTAAGTAATATTAGTAAGATGGGTGCCACAAAGGGGTCCTGGCAGAAATAGGTTTGGCCAGCGCAATGGCCAAAATCCCCAGACGTGTTGCCAATCTGGAATCCATGAAGTCGCCCTCCGCTCCAGAGTCAATGCCGAAACCTGGAAAACAGCTACCCCAAACTGTACTGAAGCCTGAACTCTGAGCGACTACCAGGTGGCAGTCGAGTTGTAGTGACACTCACTTTGCACCCTCCCTTGATTGTAAAGCGTCACCCCGCCCCGCCACAGGGCACGCCACTACCACATGACCCGCCTCGCTGCAGTACAGACACAGCTGATTATCCAGGCGATGGCGTTGCTTTCCTATGGTCAGCCGTGCTCTCTCAATCTGCATAGTCTCCTCCTCCGGGAGGATGCAGCGTTGAGATATCGTGTCACATGTTGCTCCAAACGCATGTTTGACAGACATCACATGATGTGTTCATGGGGAATGCCCTCTCTTGGGTGCCAAGAACGGAGGGCAAACCGGTCGTCAAGCTGAATGGCGAGGTCCATAAGCTCATCCAAGCCAGAGAATAGATCTTGTCCTGCTCACCTAGGCCGTGAAGGAAGTGATCCCAGAGAGCCTTCTCATTACATCCGCAGGACACGGCGAGCATGCAGAATTGAATGGAGTAACCAGACACTGGCTGCTCTCCTTACTGAAGCAGCGACAATGCTCGTGCTGCTTCAATTCCATGTGCAGAGCGATCAAACACCTTGCACAACTGCTTCAAGAATGCCTCAAACAACACACAACAGTCATGCTTGCTGTCCCACTTTGGCCGTTCCACACTCTCTCGCTTGACTTACCAAGAGAGTGACGACGAAGCTACCCTGGATTGCTACGTTGGGAAACAGGAAGGCTGGAGAGTGAAAGTCAGTGAGCACTGGGACAGAAATGACTGACATGAGTTGGGCTCACTATGTAGTATGGAGCCGGAGGATTAAGCCGCAGTTCTGCATGGTGAGGAAAAAGCAGTGTCAGGACCGGGCTAGACAGAGGACTCAGATGCAGAGTAGTGAAATGGAGAATCTTTTTGTCACGGTTGGTAAACCGTGATCTCTGTGTTTTGCACTTTGTGGTGAAGTCTGTGTGTTTCGCGTCTGCACTGATTATTTTGTGGGCTTCTGCGTTAATTGTCATCAGCAGCAGCTGTCACTCATCACTCTCTCCCTATATAATGGCTTGTCTCTCGTCTTGTGTTTGTGAGAGCATTGTTTCATGTTGGTAACTGTTCTTTGCTTCTGTGTTGTTCTGCATTTGGATGTCCGTGCCTTCCCCCGGAACCTCATCTCTTCGCACCTTCACAAGCATCACCACTTACCTTCGGCTCGATTCCCCACAGTTCCTGTGCCATCCTCTCCTGCTGCCAACTCTCCACCACCATCTGGATTGCTCACCGCCTTTACCATCTTGGATTGTCATCTTCCCAGCGTTGTTTGTATTCTTGTTTGTTTTGTTTTGTTTTCATTAAATATTGTTCATACTCACACGTTTCCAGCTTCTCCTTCACCCAGTCGTCACAGAACGCTCTCACCAAAAATGGAAGCAGCGAGCACCACCTCTTTATCTGACTTTATCCACCACTGCAGCAACCGTATGGATCAGCAGCAGGTGAGCATCACTAACACCGGACGCGCTTTCCAAGCGCTGGTGGCACAGGTGTCCTAGCTCACCCAGCAGATCCACCAGCTCACCTCTCCCACTGCGCCCATCGCACCGCCTGCACCGCCCGTCCCCCGGGAGACCTCCCAGAATCACTTCCGATCAGAGCTGTGACTTCCGGCGCCAGAAAACTATTCCGACTCGAGTCACTTTTCTTTGGACTCGAGTCCAACTCGAGACTCCATTCTCTGGACTCTTGACTCGACTTGGACTCGTGGACTGATGACTCGTACTTGGACTCGGACTCTAGGATATATAAAATTGGACTTGAACAGTCATTACGTTGTTTTTGACTAAAAATGTTATAAAAAATGTTTTGTGCCCAAGACTGGCCGGGATCTATTCTTTTCCCTCACAGACACTGCTACCGCTCGCTCTCTTTGCTTCACAACACACTCACTGACGTCACTCACTTTACTTTCACCTTACATTCAAACGCACTCACGCTAAATCACTCGGTCACTCACACACAAACGCTCTCTCTCTCTCTCTCTCTCTCACACACACTCACACTCATTGTAATATGCACGTTTCTTTTTTTCGCCAAGTGTAATTCTGTAATACAGTGTTAAAGGATTAGTTCACACAAAAATGAACATTTCCCAATCATTTACTCCTCCCAATGCCTTCCAGGATATCCATGGCGTTTTTTCTTAAATTGTGTTTTTTAAGGAAAACATTTCAGGATGTTTTCTTCATATAATGGACTTCAATGCCTACCAACACAAGTTGGTTGCTATTGTTTCCTCAAAAAAAAAAAAATATGGGACTTGAGACTCGACTCGGACTCGAACTCTGGTAATGGTGACTCGACTTGGACTCGACTCAGACTCTTCTTTGGTGACTCGGACTTGGACTCGAACACTGAGACTCGAGACTCGACTCGGACTCGACAGTTGGTGACTCGACTACAACACTGGACCTACATCAAGGGACCTCCTCTGTCACGGATTACTCCATCCAGTTCCGTACCCTGGCGGCCGCGTGCCAGTGGAACGAGACGGCGCAGTGGGACCGATTCCTGCATGGGCTGGCCGACCGTGTTCAGAAGAAGATCTACCTCCTCGAGCTGCCCCCCACACTCAACGGTCTCATTGACCTAGCCCTGCGAGTTGATGCCCGGATTAATAGTCTGGGTACACAGACCAGTCCTACATGCCATCCCATCTCTCCGGGAAGGGGCCGCTCAAGTCGAGAGAATGCGGTCGGTCCCATCGACGACCACGAACCCATGCAGGTGGGTAGAGCTCGGCTGTCCTGGAGAGAGAGAGAGCGGAGGAGGTCCCAAGGACTGTGTTTGTACTGCGGAGGCTCAGGACATACCATCTATTCCTGCCCGGTAAAAGAGCCAGCCTGGTAGTAAAAATGAGGCTACTATCAGGTGTGATCTCCGCTGGGATGTCCTCAACAACATCATCGACTCTCCTTCCGGTGAAACTGGGGTGGGAGAATCACACACACGACTGTCATGCCCTTCTGGACTCTGGAGCCGAAGGTATTTTCATCGACTCACTCCTTGCACGTCACCTGAACATAGGGTCCCTTCCTAGGGTATATCGCCTCGTCCGAGGGAATATGTATGGACCCTGACAAGGTTAAGGCTGTGATAGATTGGTCATCTCCAGATTCCCGTAAGGCCCTACAGCGGTTTCTGGGGTTTGCCAATTTCTATCGGCATTTTATTCGCAATTTCAGCCAACTAGCCTCACCTCTAACGGCCTTGACCTCCCCCAGTACTCCGTTCAGATGGTCGGACGCAGCTGAGACTGCGTTCACTAACCTCAAAAGCCGCTTTGTTTCGGCTCCCATCCTTGTGGCCCCTGACCCCACACGGCAGTTCGTGGTGGAGGTCAACGCATCAGAGGTGGGGGTAGCAGCAGTATTGTCCCAACGTGCTGCCTCGGACGATAAGGTACATCCTTGTGCGTTTTTTTCCCATCGTTTATCTCCTGCTGAATGCAATTTTGAATTTAGTAACAGAGAATTGTTGGCCGTCAAATTAGCTTTAGAGGATTGGCGTCACTGGCTGGAAGGCTCAGGGTACCTTTCA
Source organism: Carassius gibelio (assembly GCF_023724105.1). Lineage (NCBI taxonomy): Eukaryota > Metazoa > Chordata > Actinopteri > Cypriniformes > Cyprinidae > Carassius > Carassius gibelio. Next base: position 2,341,780 of record NC_068402.1, read on the forward strand.
TTGTTTGGACCGATCATAAGAATTTAGAATACATTAGAACTGCCAAAAGACTCAATTCCAGGCAAGCTCGGTGGGCACTTTTTTCGGTCGCTTTGATTTTACTTTATCGTACCGCCCGGCTTCCAAAAATGTCAAACCCGATTCTTTATCACATCTTTTTGATCCCTCCGCCCGCCCGGTGACTCCCGAGTGAATTTTACCTGAGAAAGTAGTGGTCTCAGCACTCGTATGGGAGGTTGAGTCGAAGGTCAAGACGGCCTTAGAAGGGGTAATGCCTCCGCCCGGTTGTCCACCGAACCGTTTATTTGCGCCTCAAACTACCTCAGCGTACAGGAGGATACATCCCGCCTTTCATGTGTCCAAAATTAAACCCGTGTTTTATGCACGTATTAATCCACCTACTCTGGTTCCCCCGCCGCCGCGTCTCGTAGATGAGGAACTCACTATGACAGACAGAAAGGCAGAGACATATAAGGGAGTGGGGAAACGAGTGACAGGTGGGAAAGAATCAGCTCGTAATCTGCACAACCCAGCCAAGATCAGGGCTGATTGCCCAGACCACCAGCTACGAACACACAGGACAAATAATATTATTTTTTCTTCAAGATTCTTTGATCAATAGAAAAATCAAAAGTTCTACGTTTATCTGAGAGAAAAAACAAACAAAAACAACAAAAAAAACTTTTGTAACATTATACACTATACCATTCAAAAGCTTGGAGTCAGTATAATTTTTCTTTTTATTTAATATTATTTTTTAATATATTCTTTTTTTGGGGGGTTCCTTTCTTTATTTAGAAAGGATGCTTTAAATTGATCCAAAAGTATGGTGAAGACATTTATACTGTAATGTTATAAGATTTAATAAATGCTGTTCTCCTGAGATTTATATTCTTCAAAGAAACCTGGAAAAAATATACTCATATGTTTTCAACATAATACATATTGCATTTATTTTGAGCAGCTAATCAGAATATTGGGATGATTTTTGAAGGATGTGACTGGTGTATTGATGCTAAACATTCAGCTTTGAAGTTACAGGAATAAATTACATTTTAAAATATATAAAAATTGTTGTTTTTCACGGAAGTTCTAAGCGGCCATGCATTATAATTTTTTTTCCTTTTTGTTTTCTCGTTATAACGACTTAATTTTCTCGTTATCTCGACATAACGAAAGTTGTTTTCTCGTTAAAATGACTTATTTTTCTTGTTATCTCGACATAATGAAAGTTTGTTTTCTCGTTATAATGACATGACAGTTTTACTGTTGCTATAGTAAAGAACTCAACTTTGACAGGCATCTGATGGACAACCATGCACGTGCTCTTACTGTAGCCTATATTACAGCAAATTTTGCTTCGCCTAGGTAATAACATCTTCAATACTGTACATAAATAAAGGCTGATCAATCACTGTTGATTTTTCCATAGACAGTACAACAAACGTTTTGTTTTGTTATTAACATGTTTAAATGGCAACACCGTGCCATTAGAGCTGCTTGGATTAAACTCACTTTTAATTTTCCCTTTATTTTAAATAAAATGATATATAATTTATAATTTGTAGTATTATATGATGTGGGAGATATCATGTGTGTTACAAGCATCTGTTTGAAAAGAGCGTTCATGTGTACGTGTAGTGTATGTATGTGTGTGTGAGTGTGTGTGTGTGTGTGTGTGTGTGTGTGTGTGTGTAGAAAAAAAAAATGATTACAACATTATAGAACAAAACTGAATTAAATTAGCCTATGGATTTTACATATACATCACATTTCTCATCAATATGGTTAAAAATAATGATTAGTAATAAGGAAAAGAAGCACATCAGCCTACATCGTTAAATCCCGTCCTACTGTAGATAAACAGAACATCTCCGCTTATTAATCATGTGGCTAAAAGAAGCACAAATAAAGATATAGGTGCAAACAGAATACAGTGACGTCAACCTTGGTTTTGATAAGCAGTTATTTTATGACACAGAACGCGTTGGTGAAACTCATATCTAGCAGGAACTTAATACACAAAATAATCATATTGATTCAAGCATTTAACATTTATGAATTAATTAAATGTCAGTAAAGAACAAGACTGCACAAATTATATCGATGACAAGGAAGGTCCGCGTACAGGAAAATGGATAATATATTAAGGTCTATAGTGCCACCTGCTGGTGCAGTTTTGTAACTTCTTAGAGAAAATTAAGTCGTTATTACGAGAAAACGAACTTCGTTTTGTCGAGATAACGAGAAAATTAAGTCGTTATAACGAGAAAACGAACTTCGTTATGTCGAGATAACGAGAAATCTAAGTCGTTATAACGAGAAAACTAGAAGAAAGAAATTATAATGCATGGCCGCTTAGAACTTCCGTAGTTTTTGCTGTTCTTTGGCACAAATAAATGCAGGCTTAGTGAACAGTAGAGACTTCTTTAAAACTTTGACTGGTCGCATAATTTACAATTTCACTGTGATATCAGAGGAACATCAGGAAAGAGTCAGGAGACAAACATATCGGCAGCAGATGAGTTTATTTGAGCTGATGTTTTGTTTGGATCAAACACAAGATTTTATACCCAAACTTCATTTCTGATTTTCTATGAATAATCAGATTTCATTTCTGCTGAGAAACAAGTAATTTTTTAAGAGCTGCTGCTCATAGAATCACATCAAACCAGTCACTTAATATACTAATATATGATTAAAGAGACCACACCAGACATATATTATTTTAGTGTTTTACACATCTAAAGAATATTAAACAATGCTGTTAAGAGCACATTATTCCATGATAATTCAAATACAGAAAGACTTCTGGCAACTTCAACATGAAAGAAAATCAGAAAGACAGAGAAAAGATTCTTTACTCTTAATATCTGCTGCAGATGAAGTTGAGTTTGTGAGACTCAGGAAGACTGATCCAGCGCTGATCTCCTCCAGACTGAACTGCTCCAGATCTCACTGTGTGTTCACAGTCCTCCTCTGATGTGCCGTTCCCTGGAGCCCAGTTCTGATAGCACACGGTATCTTCACTCACCCAGAACCAGATGCCCACAGTGCAGGAGTGACGTAAACCCAACCACACCTCCGCAGTAGACGCCAGTTTAACCACGTTCATCACACGACGCTGCATCTCTTCTGAATGAACCGAGACCAGATCCACATGATGCTGTCTGCAGTATCTCAGAGCTTCAGACCACGTCACATTCTCTCTGATCACAATCAGTTTATCTGGAAACCAAACCAAGCACAAGCAGAAACTAGAGAGAGACTGATCTAAAACAACATGCAGAACAAACACTGGGGATGAATGTAGAGTGAACTTTAAGAGATCTGGAGGTGATGATGGAGTGTGTGTGTTTAGTGAAGATCTACTCACCTTCATAACACACAAAAGGATATTGATTGGTGCAAGAGACGTCAAACCATTTTCTCTGAGCATTAAGAGCTGTACAGTTTTCATTTCCTCCCCAATTATTAGGTTCACCAGTGTTCCAGTCTCTGAATGAAGAGTCACTCTGATCTGACCACTGCCATGAGTCTCTGAACAGACCGATCCAGATCCATAATCCAGATGAGTTATTATGACTAATGAACCGTTCAACCTGTTGATTCTCGTTCTGGTTCCTCACACTGACCAGGTCAATGTGATTCTTTCTGCAGTAACTCTGAGCGTCTCTCCAACTCTTCAGCTGATCGACTAAGACAAGTTCTGTGTTTGCTTTTAGAAAAAAATAGAAGATTGATGAATCATTTTGTTTATTATTCTTATGTTGATTTATGGTATGTAGCTGAACAGAAGCAGCGATGGAAACATCAGAAACATGTCATTCAACTTGAGCTGCTTCTGAAGCTAGTGATATATTGAATATTCAAAATTTATTCACGATTATTTTAAAGATGAAACATATTTAACATGAAGTTACATCTGGGAACATCCTGATTATTATAAACTCTTTTTGTTTGTCCATTATTTTTGCTTATATGTGTCTCTATAACACTGGATTAAGACACAAAGAGTCGGATGAGAGAATGATCAAACAGAGGACATTGTTACACTGCAGCTAAAATGTTGAAAAGTCCTAGAAACATTTACTTGGTCAGTAGATTAGTTATTTAGAAATTAATGAAAATTACAATACATTACAATCATTTTTTTAAATGTACATCTATAAATAAATTGTTGTTGTCATTGTAAATATCTATACTCACTGTTGTTGCAGATGAAATATCGTTCATCACTACATGGCAAATCCTCAAATTTTCCATTTGACATCATACCACAATAACTGGTTTCTGGTTGTCCAAGAGCCCAGTTCAGATAGAGCGCAGGTTCACCTGAAGACCACTGCCATTCATCACGACCCGTCTTCTGCAGCCCAATCCAGATATCCTGAACACTTGAATCATTCACACTCTTCTTCAGCTCGTTCGTGTCGTTCATGTTGTCAGCGGTGGCCAGATCTGTGTATTTCTCTCTGCAGTATCTCTGAGCTTCAGTCCAGGTCTTCTTCTCATTTATAAAGTGATACTGACGCTGAACACATTCAGATACGGAGCAGAGAGCTGTGAAAGAGAGACGCTGCTTTAATGCTTTTCATAACAGGATCAAACCTAATGAAACTAGAAATCATGAATAAAACCACAAACACACTCACCAAAGAGAAGAAGAATGAAATACAGAGTCTGGTCCATTTCTGAAGATAAAAGATGTTAGAAAACTCAGATGTTAAATATTCACTGATTCATTTTTTGGTGTAAAACATGAACAGAATATAATATATATATATATATATATATATATATATATATATATATATATATATATATATATATATATATATATATAATCTCAAAGTCTAATTCTAGTTAAAGAATGAACTTATGAGTTATTCTTACTTTAGCGGTCGTGTTTCTGTCCTGAGTCTGATGAGTCTCTTATTCAGCATCACATTATTTGTTTACTAGTCTAAAAAAAAACCTATTTCGTATTCACTTCCTCTATATTTGTGTATTGGTCCATCTCTTTCCATTAATTTCCATACTTACATCTGTGTCAGTCAGTATCAGTCAATATGAAAATGAACCTTATTTAACAGAATTACATACTTATGAACATTATTTACATTTTGACACTTAAAACTAATTGGCTATTATAATATTATAGCTTCATTCAGTTAGAAATGCATTTTTATTTTACTGTTGAGTCACTTTTAGATGGTGCTTTTTAAAACAAACAACCCACAGATGATCTGACTGATGAGGGCTGAGATCATTAGTGAAGAAGGTGATACTGACAGCCTTTAAAACCTCTGTTTGAGGATCCAGTGTGTGAGATGAAAGAAGATCTGTGACTATTGTGAGAAAGGTTTTAGAAATTAAAAGAAAAGACAAGACGATTCTTGCCCTTCTTTTTCCTCTTCAGAGCCGAGGCCTCTGCTGGTGAAGATGAGACACAGCAGACATGAGCAACACAGACCAGTCTCCATTAATCTGCTCATATTGTGTATTTATAACCCTGAGGTCCATTTATAATGTTAGAAAAGACTCTCATCATCCAGAATACAATACCATCATCTGCTTCTGTTTCAGAATAAATGTGTCTGATGTTCTCTGTCTAGATACTCAATCTAGATACTAGACTGTGATTGAATTGAATACAAAGATTTAGATTTCATCTCAAAATTCTAATAGTTTAGTTTCCTACTCCTGCCGTTTATTGTATTTTTTTTGTTTGTTTATGAAACATGAATATATGTTTGCATGTAAACACATCCTCATTCATTTGTTTATGTCCACAGCACATTTAGACGTTCAGGGTGGACAGTATTTGCATCTCTGACGTAAAACAGAAGCATAAACAATGAATGTTATTCTTTCAGTTACATGTGATTAAATGTCAGTCAGTCTTATAATTTATTCATTTTATTGCAGAAAAGTTAGATTGTAAATATGTTTCAATTCAGTATATAATTACTCAATATATAAGTTAGTTAAGACAATAAAATTCCCAGTGCCTTTCACGTCAGCATATTGATGCCAAGGATTTGTATTTAAAGCAATGAAGAACCTGCACATCGAAAATTGACCAAAAGGTATATCCTGTGTGTCAGAAAGTAAGGCCAAGGGGTCCTGACAAAGCCTCAATATGTGACGAGCTGGGAGTGAGAATGTGTAGGGATACAGCATGCTGCTGTATATCTGTTAAGCCTCAGTTTTTATTGTGAATCACAATACAGTCATTTATTTATTGACTGATTTAGTAAAAACCAATCAGATTTAATACTATTTAATTCAACAAGGTAGCTTTGTTCATTATTTTGCAGTGTTAATTTGCCATAGTTTCTTCTTTTAAAGTTGCTTTTTTCAAGAGTGCACTGGGACAGAGCTGTATGTGGCACCCTTCTTAGTTATAAAGTTATGTATATTGATTTCGATTTTTTATTTTTATTTTAATGACCACACAGCCAAGCTGGTGGAATTTGTTTTAGTAAAGCTGTTTGGTACAGGTTCCAGCATTACATTAAACAAACAATAAACATATAAAATAAAATAACATACATATACATACAGACACATTGATACATAATAATACATAAAGGGTCATGCTTAATCCACAGTCCTCGGCGTTCAGAGTTCAAAAAGTTTATTGCTATTGGGATGAAACTATTTTTGAAGCGAGTTATTCTGGAGGATATTGTCCTGTAACGCCTCCAGAGGGCAGTAGCTGGAAGGCGTAGTGTGCAGGGTGGGTGATATCAGAAATTATTTTGTGGGCTCTGCGTAGTGTCCGTTTGTGGTAGAGTGATTCAAGGGATGGTAGGGGTGAACCAATAACTTTGGATGCTCTGTTGATGATGCATTGTAATTTCTTCCTGGAAAGTGTGTCAAGACTGCCAAACCAAACTGTGATGGATGTGGATGAGGATGCTTTCAACGATGGCCGTATAGAAGCGAGCAGGAGATGAAACCTTACTCTGAACTTCTTAAGCTGTCGGAGATGGAAAAGACTTTGCTGGGCTTTTTTGTAGATATGATCTGTGTTGATTTTCCATTTGAGGTTGTTGCTGATATGGGTCCCAAGGAATTTGAATGAATCAATGATGGAAATGGGTTCACCTTCAATGAGCACTGGTGTTTTGGGGGATGGCTGACGTCTTAGGTCGATGAGTTCTTTTGTTTTTGATGTAATGAGTAGGAGATCATGGTCTGTACCAGAGGTGGGACAAAGTCATTGTTATGCAAGTCACAAGTAAGTTGTCTTTGCCCTCGAGTCCCGAGTCAAGTCGAGTCAAAGATGAGGCAAGTCTCAAGTCGAGTCCAAAGTCTACCATTTTAGTTTCGAGTCATTTCAAGTCCTCTTACCACAGAAATAAAATGTATACAAATGATGTATGTCTGTAAGATTTGTATTTATTTGAACCTCATTTATACAATGACATTAATAAAATACAGAAAAAAAAAACTGAAAATTTAAATTTTCACAAAAAAATGTTGGTATTTCAACAGCATATTGCACTAGCCTGTTTTTGTCTCATGTGTGGTGGAGAGACTGAGATATACATTTGTGTTTATCCGTCTAGCAGCAAGGTAGAAATGGTACTTTAAAATGGACGTTGACATGATGTTGGCGAGGTTTTCCATCTGAGTGTGCTACACTCATGTATCTCATATAATCCAAGTTCAAAAATCCCTATTTTTGTTAGCATGAACCAGCAAGGGAGACATGCGTTTACTGTCTCGTTGATACAATATGGTACATCCGATAAGGTGTTTAGCATTCATTCAAACTTACCTTTCTTTGTGCAACTTCAGGTGTCGTACGTCACCTGTAGGAGAAAAAAATCAATCCGTGTCGATGGTTTTGCAATCCGTCCCCTCAGTTTATAAACCGTACTCACGAATTCATAAACTGTTCCCTCGGTTTAACAAATCCAATCCGTGCGCTTAGATTTTGTTAACCATACCCTCGGTTTTTGAATCCGTACCCACAAATTCATTATCCGTGCGCGCGCTTTCGCAATCCGTTCCCACGGATCTGTACTCACGGATTCATGCAGCAAGCTCCTAAGTGTTAACAGTTTTATTGAATATAATTATGTGGAATAGGTTTAATAATAATAAAAGAATAATCTTATAATAGCACTTGATTATTATTGTACAATAAACCTGGCATTGTGACTAACTCTGGAGTAATTTTGTCCTCTGTTGTAAATTGTTTTAGATAAAAGATTCTCATGCATAACCTGTATAATAATATATAATAATGATAAAAAAAGTTATTTTTATAATTTTAATTTGTAGGCTAAATAAATGAGTACAAGAAAATAATTCATGAATTGCTTTATTTTTAAATTACCTTTGACAGTTTTGGAAATGCTTGTGTACAATTCTTTCTGAACATGATTTATTTTTGTGATTTTATTATACTAAGCTCCAACCACCCCACCCCACCCCACCTGCCAGAGTTAGATGCATGTTTCACTGTTAATGTTATTATTAAATAATGAGGCCAAAAATAACATTGCACTCAGTTAGAGAGAAAAGGAATGAAAACATAACCGGCATATTATTTGTTTTGTATTGCTTTTTACCCTTATTTTCTTTACCGTTTATTTTTTTGGCCATAAAACACAGGCGGTTGTGTCTTATCCTATTGGTGATTAATGTAAAATAAATGCTAAAAAGAAGACTATTTTGTGAACTGTTGATAAACAGAAATGAATCTGCCGGTGGGGGCGGAGCTACAAATGCGTGTCAGTTTACAAATCCGAGGGAACGGATTGCGAAAGCGTGCGCACGGATTATGAATTCGTATACGTATTCAAAAACAGAGGGTACGGTTTACAAAATCTGAGCGCACGGATTGGGAATTCGTGGGCACGGTTTGCTAATCCGTGGGTACGATTTGTTAAACCGAGGGAACAGTTAATGAATTTCTGAGGAACGGTTTATAAACTGAGGGGACGGATTGGCAAAACCGTCACCACGGATTGATTTTTTTCTCCTACAGGTGACGTGCGGGGCTCCGTAATACGGAGAGCGGCGCGCGGCCATGTGAACATTTCCCCCCCCCCAGGTTTTCATGGGAAGTAGCAAGTCTTCTCGAGTCAAACGGCGCAAGTCCAAGTGAAGTCATGAGTCATTGATGTTAAAGTCCAAGTCGAGTTGCAAGTCTTTGTACATTTTGTCGAGTCGAGTCTGAAGTAATCAAATTCATGACTCGAGTCTGACTCGAGTCCAAGTCACACGACTCGAGTCCACACCTCTGGTCTGTTCACCAGGTCACTGCTTGGTTGATCTGTGCACGGTATTCAGTTTCTTGGTTTTTTGGTGATGAATCCTATGATGGTTGTATCGTCCGCATATTTGTATAGGACGACAGAACTATGGTGTGATGTGAGCTGGTTTGTGTAGAGAGAGAGCCAGGGTGAGAGAACACAACCTTGAGGTGCGCCTGTACTGTGGAACAGAGGGGAGGATGTATAATTGTTAATCTTTACCTTCTATTGCCTGTTCCAGAGAAAACTGTGAATCCAGTGACAGATGCATGGGTCGATATTCATGTCCAGTAATATATTAAAAAGTTTGGCGGGGTTTATTGTATTGAATGCAGAACTGAAATCCATTAACAGGATGCGGGCATATGTATTTGCGGACTCAAGGTGGTTCAGTAAGTGATGAATTGCTAAGTTGACGGTGTCCTCAACTGACCTGTTGGCTCTGTATGCAAATTGGAATGGGTCCATGAGGGGGGTGGTGACAGTTTTTAGGTGATTGAGTATGATGCGCTCGAATGATTTCATGAATGCTGATGTCAAGGCAATAGGTCTGTAATCATTGAGGCAGGAGATGGTCTTGGTCTTAGGAACCGGAATGATAATGGATTCGTTGAAGCACTTGGGTACTAAGTTTTGACAGAGGGAGGTACTGAAAATGTCGGCAAAGACCCCAGCCAGTTCTGCAGCGCAGTGGTGGAGAACAGTGGGGCTGATGTTGTCTGGACCGGGGGCTTTATTCCTCTTAAGTCCCCTGAAGGTGCTCCTCACCTCCTCCTTGTAAATGGTAAAAGGGGGGGAGAGTTGATCAGAGAGCTGATCATAGCCGTCAGGTATGGGGGTGGGTTTCTTTTTGTAATTTGTCATGTCTTGAAGTTTTTTCCAGATAAATCGTGTATCATTAGTGGTGATTTGTTCTTCTAGTTTAGTAGCATAATTGGATTTAGCTCTTCTTATTGCAGATCTCAGTTTGTATTTGGAAGCCATATATTGTTCTTTGTTTCCGGATAGATGAGCTGCATTTTTCTCCTTTCTTAACTGTGTAATATCTACATTTACATTTACATTTAATCATTTAGCAGACGCCTTTATCCAAGGGACTTACAAATGAGAACAATAGAAGCAGTCAAGTCAACAAGAGAACAACAACAACAGTATACAAGTGCCATGACAAGTCTCAGTTAGTCTAGTATAGAACGCATAGCCAGGTTTTTTTTTTTTTTATATAAATGAAAAGACAAGAAAAGGAAAAGTTCTAGTGTTAGTTGGTTAAGTGCAGGCGAAACAGTTGAGTCTTTAGATGTTTCTTGAAAATGAGTAAAGACTCGGCTGTACGAATTGAGATTGGAAGGTCATTCCACCAGCTGAGCACAGTCCAGGAAAAGGTCCATGAGAGTGATTTTGAACTTCTTTGGGATGGTACCACAAGGCGTCATTCACTTGCAGAGCGCAAACTTCTGGAGGTCACATAAGATTGAACCAGTGAGTTTAGGTAAGTTGGTGCCGTGCCAGTGGTCATCTTGTAGGCTAGCATCAGTACCTTGAATTTGATGCGAGCAGCTACTGGTAGCCAGTGAAACCTGATGAGGAGAGGAGTAACGTGAGCTTTTTTTGGCTCATTGAAGACAACCCTGGCTGCTGCATTCGGGATCATCGTCTTTTCCGAAATGCGAGCAGCTACCGTCGGGTCATCTGGTTGGAATGAGAAGTAGAGTTGGGTGTCATCAGCGTAGCAGTGCTAAGAAAAGCCATGCTTCTGAATGACAGATCCTAATGATGTCATGTAGATGGAGAAGAGAAGTGGTCAAAGTACTGAGCCTTGAGGAACCCCAGTAGCAAGGTGGTGTGACTTTGAAACATCACCCCTCCAAGACACACTGAAGGATCTGTCAGAGAGGTAGGACTTAACCCACAGGAGTGCTGTTCCAGAGATGCCCATCTTTCTGAGGGTGGACAGGAGAATCTGGTGATTAACAGTGTCATAAGCAGCAGAAAGGTCCAGTAAGATGAGTACTGAGGATTTTTAAGCTACTCTTGCTAGTCGCATGTTCCAGAGTGAAGAGAGGAATTGATTATGTGAGTAAGCGAAGGTATGACTGAAGAAGAGATCACTTGAAGGAGGTGAGTGGGGATTGGATCAAGTGGACAAGTAGTAGGATGACTGGACAGGAGAAGTTTGGAGACGTCCATCTCTGAGAGTAGGGAGAAGGAGGAGAAAGAGTGTGCGTCGGTCATTGTGACGTTGTCCTCAGTCTGCGGTGTGGAGAATTGGTCACTGATGGATCTTGTCTTATTTGTGAAGAAAACTGCAAAGTCGTCCACTGTAAGAGTCGATGGAGGAGGTGGTGGCGGCGGATCAAGAAGAGAAGAGAAAGTCTTGAGGAGTGTCCGAGCATCACAACAGCTGTTAATTTTGTTGTGGTAGTAGAATGTTTTAGCCGTGAAGACATTTGCATAGAAGGAAGAGAGGAGAGACTGATACACACTGAGGTCGGTAGAGTTTCATGATTTCTGCCATTTCCTCTCTGCAGCCCTGAGTTTAAAGCGATGTTGACGGAGAACCTCGGATAGCCAGAGGGCAGGTGGGGCGGTGCGTGCTGGTCTAGACAACAGTGGGCAAAAGTTGCCCAAGCAAGATGTTAAAGTGGAGCAAAGAGTGTCAGTAGCGCTGTTCGTGTCCAGAGCAGAAAACTGAGAGAGTGCAGGAAGCGAGGATGAAACCACAGAAGATAGGCGATATGGAGAGAGTGAGCGTAGGTTCCGTCGAAAGGTGACCTGCGTTGGAGTGTGAGGCACTTCAGGAGTAAGTGCTAGGTTAGCAGTAATGAGGAAGTGGTCTGAGGTGTGCAGTGGAGCAACTGAAGAGTTGTCCACAGAGCAACAGCGCATGTAGATGAGGTCCAGTTGGTTGCCTGATTTGTGAGTCGCTGTAGTAGACACTAGCTTGAGGTCAAATGAGGTGAGCAGAGTTTTGAAGTCAGCAGCCCGGGGGTTTTCTAGGTGGATGTTGAAGTCACCAAGCAGTACCAGAGGAATACCATCTTCTGGAAAGTTTGATAGCAGCACATCCAACTCCTCCAAGAAGTTTCCCAATTGACCTGGGGGACGATAAATGACCACAAAGTGGATTTTAACAGGGTGGGTTACAGTAATGGCATGTGATTCAAATAAACCAGTACCTGTAGGTGATGGCTGAAGATCAAATTTCCATTCTTTTGATATAAGGAGACCCGTACCTCCACCCCTCCCAGTGGTACGAGGAGTGTGGGAACACTGAAATTAGTGGAGAGGGCTGCAGGGGTGGCAGTATCTTCGGGTTTGATCCAAGTCTCTGTCAGTGCCATGAGGTTGAAACCGGAATGTTAACTGCAGACTGACAGTTCCAGAGACCAACTGGAATAGAGAGCATAGTAGTAGAGGTCAGAGGGACAGGCCGTAGGTTTGTCAGACAGACCTTCCTGCGACGTACATAGCGTGCTCTCTGAGTGTTAGTAGTGATAGTAGAGATCTGAAAGCACACAGTGACTATAAGTGTAAGAGATGTTTGAGAACAAGCTATACAAAAAAGTAAGATGAGAAAAGCAATACTCAAGTACCCTGTCGGTGTCCTTGCTCGGTGGAATCGCGCAGGTAGAGTCGATTGTCTTAACACTCGTCGGGCTTCACACAAGGAGGATTCACACAAGGGCTGCCACGACCGCTGCTGCGGTGAACCTAGCGGTTTTGTATTTGCCTGATTACCTGTGATTGAAGTCAGCTGGCCACGCCTCACTATTTAGCAGAACTAAACCGGGCAGCACCACTTTCAGCACGTATTTACCAGGGTAAGACACACACAATTTAAACCAAAAACTTTCCTAGTAATGATGATCACCCAGTAGTCTAATGAGAAAACAAGACAAAACACTCACAAGCTGCTGTCCTTCTCTGTAGCTCGACTGTACAGAGTGTACATATCTCGACTGTACATATCTTTGAATTTTGATGGTGACTTGGAGGATTCAACTTTTTGTCTGTATTGTGGAATTAGCAGCAGCATTGCGTGGTCGGACCTGCCCAGCGGAGCCCTGGTAATATAGCATTGGTCCAGCGTGTTGGTCCCTCTGCTAGGACAGGCTACCTACTGATGGTAGCCGGGGAGCTCAGATGACAGATTAGTCTGGATAAAGTCCCCGAGGACAATGACTGCTGCGTCCGAGTGTATATTTTCCACTGAGGAAACGTAGTTGGCTAACTCGGCTATGGTGGTAATAGCGTTAGCCTCAGGTGGAATGTACACACAGATCATGATTAATGATGTGAACTCCCGTGGGAGAAATGATGGTCTGCATTTAACAGTGAGGTATTCCAGGTGAGGTGAGCATACATGGATGGGTTCTGTAGAATTAGTACACCAGCGTTCATTGATCATTATGCAAATACCACCGCCTTTAGACTTGTGCGATAGTTTGGGTGATCTATCGGCACGGTGTAATGTGAAACCTGGAAGTGTTACCGCTTGGTCAGGTACTGATTGATCCAGCCAGGTCTCTGTCAGGCAGATGGCAGAGCAGTCACTGTAGTCTTTGTTAGTTTGTAACATAAGTTGTTTGAGTTCATCCATTTTGTGCCGGAGGGATCTAACCTTTGACAGCAAAAGGGCTGGGAGCGGTGGCCGGTGAGGGCATTCAACAACACTCCATTGATACGTACTATTGGTTAAAAAATCCACCAACCAACGCACAATGTTTAAATCTAAATGAAAATTATCTCTCAATTTATTTGCCAAGATAAAAGGCTGAACACAATTAAAAGCAGAAAAAAAATCAACAAATAGCAAACCTACATGATTCTTTTTTCCTTCCAAATGTCTTAAAATCATATTCAGTAGGGTACAAGTGGCGTCATCAACTCCTCTACCAGATCTACAGGCCTATAATCTTTAAGAGAAGGAGACCACAATTGCATCTTTCCATAGACGAGGGACTTTACATTTTTTTAATGATTCATTAAAAATAAATGAATAAATCTCGGAAAGCTGCTCTGCACAATTCTTCAACAGCCTACCAGCAATATGATCAGGGCCTGGGCTTTTCCCAAACTTAACCTGACCAAAACAACTACGTAAATCAGCCTTACTAATTTGACTAAATTTAACAGTAGAATTCTGAGTCACTGAATTCCCACAATAATCAGATAAATCTTTTGAAAAATCATGATTATCAAAACTTGTGTAAAAATAGTTAAAATCATCAGCTAATTCATGATCAGATTTCCCTCCTGAAGTAATAAATTTATTCTTCTGTTTAATTCTAATTATAGACTTTACTCCATCGCAGGCTACATGAGACTTCCCATTTGTAAACATAGTTTCTATCTTTTCCTTATACCGTAATTTTGCTAATTTCACCTCATTTCTAACTAGTTTGTTAGCCTCTTTGCACTGAATACTATCACCTTGTTTAAAATAAATATTCCTTTGATTAATGAGTTGTTGACATGTTTAGTGATCCAAGGCTTATTATTCAGAAAAACTATACAAGGTTTCTTTTGAATTACCAAATCTTCGCAAAATACAATATAATTAGTCACAGTTTCAGTAAGATCGTCTACATCACTACACTCCGATGTGAACAGTTCCCAATCGGTACATTCAAAGCATCCCCTCAACTCTTCAATTGAGTCTTCAGACCACACAGGAACCTCTCCATGGCCTCCCTCTCTGGACCCGACAGAGAGTAAAGACGCTCCTTGGATGGAAAAGTGCCAGGCAACAGGTCTATCACACAGTCGTACGGGCGGTGCAGAGGCAGAGATGAAGCTCAGGACTTACTGATAACTGGTCTCAAATCATGGTAAGACTCTGGTACATCCGCCAGGTTGACCAGCTCCTCCTGCAACACAGAATGAGACAAGACTGGGGAAAAAAAGCATCCAAACACTGAGCTAAAGAGAAAGGGCTCCAAGCCAAAATAGAACCAGGGGCCCAATCAATATGGGGGTTATATTTAACCAACCATGTGAGAACCAAACACCACTGGAGCGGTGGGCGAGTGGATAAGGTGAAATCTAATCACAGACACAGACTGCAGGGGAAGCCGAGAAAGCCCCCTGCACTGTCACAGTACCCCCCCACCTCAGGAACGCCTGACAAATAGTCTGCGGGTGATATCCGAAGTATAGGCTCGCAGTCGATCCCAGCTGTCGACAGAACTCTGACCAAAACCAAACTGGACAAACTGGGGCGCCCTGTCAGAAACCACATTCACCAGGAGACCATGAATATGGAAAATGTGATCTAAGACAATAGTCGCTATCTACCTCGCTGAAAGCAATTTGGGGAGGGAAATAAAATGGACCGCCTTTGAGAACCTGTCCACCACAGTGAGAACTACCGTCTTGCCAATAGACGGAGGCAAGCCCGCAACAAAGTCCATCACTATGTGTGACCAGGGTCGCGAAGGAACCGACAACGGCTGGAGTAGCCCTGCTGGGGGTCGAATGGATCCCTTGCCCGCAGGACAAATCGGACAGGCCGACACAAACAGTTGAGCATCCCGCGCCATGGACTGCCACCAAAACTGCTGCTCGGCATGATTACCAGACAAAGTTAATGTGACAAACTGGGTGGTGTAAGTAATATTTGTAAGATGGGTGCCACAAAGGCGTCGTGGCAGAAATAGGTTCGACCAGTGGTTAAGTGTGGCGGGAGGGTGTGGTTTAGTGAAGTCTGCAGCGGGAGAGAGAATCAGGAGATGAGCGGTAAGTGAGTGGTTTGGGCAAAAATTATCATCACCTGTTTCACGTTCTAGTAATTGGTGTGGAGAGAGTATAAAACGCCAGGAGAAACGGATGCAAGCGAGAGAGAGACGGACTGCTGACCCGAACCGGAGACGGAAAACCGGAAGGAGTAAACCGGAAGTGCTACTGAGCGTGTCAGAATAAGAGTCCCCGTTTGGGTGTTTGTAACTTTCTTTATTTTCTACATTTACATTTATCCAAAGCGACTTACAATTGCTAAATATGTCAGAGGTCGCACTCCTCTTAAGCCGGTTAAGTGGAGGTTAAGTGTCTTGCTCAGGGACACATTGGTGTCTCACAGTGGATTCAAACCCAGGTCTCTCCGACCAATGGCATGCGTCTTATCCACTGCGCCATCACCACCCCATTTTCTGTTAAATAAATACGTCAGCAGTCCAGCCGACCCCTTTGTCCTCTTCCTTGCCACACACAAACTTACTACATTAAGGTACCAAGACAGAGCAATGCACTGTGTGTACTGTAAGAAAGAAAACAAGAAGGTATGTGGTTTAAAAGATGGCAAGTAAAATAAAAAGCACATCTGTATGCAATACAGTTTCATTATTGTTCATTATTATCCAGAGCGGCTTACTATAAATAATTTGTGTGACCAAATCATGTTTTGCACCAGTAACTGGAAAAGTTAGTAGCGCAAGTGCCACCAGTGGAAAAGGTTAGTGTAGTTCCCTGTACATATAAGAGAGTGGGGGAATGAGCGACAGGTGGGAAAGAGTCAGCTTGTGATCTTCGCACCCCCACCATGATCAGCGCTGACTGCCCAGATCACGAGCTACCGAACAGACAGGACAACACAGACAGAGGTGGGACCCGTGACTATCACAGTGTCTGGTTTGTGTATCCCTGGGTGTCCACTAGAGGTCCATATCGTCACACAACTTCAGTTCTGCAATTCACACTAGCCTTTATCTGGACTAATCACTGTTCATTGCACACAGCTGTTCCCACTCACATTGTTTGCAACTGTCTATATATACCCTGTTTGTTTCTGTCATTTTCATGGAGTCCTTGGTTTATGTCACCCAGTATTTCGTGTTCCCTGGTTTTGGTCATGTTTCTTGTTTTGGACTGTTTACCTGGATTTTGACCTGTGCCTGGCTTATTTATGATTCTGGATTTACCCCAACAGACACTGCGTTTTGGATCTACCTATTTGTGTGCGTTCCATCACAGTGACAAGCAGTAATATTGTGAAATAATTATTTGAAATAACTGCTTTCTATTTTAATATCTGTTAAACTGTAGTATATTTCTGTGCAGCTGTATTTTCAGAATCATTTTTCCCCCAGACTTCAGTGTCACACGATCTTCAGAAATCATTCCAATATTTATCATCATCATCATTATAGAAATTAATACTTTTATTTAGAAAGGATGCTTTATATTGATCCAAAATTATGGTGAAGACATTTATACTGTAATGTTAAAAGATTTAATAAATGCTGTTCTCCTGAGATTTATATTATTCAAAGAAACCTGGAAAAAAAATATACTCTTATGTTTTCAACATAATACATACTGCATGTATCTTGAGCAGCTAATCAGAATATTGGGATGATTTTTGAAGGATGTGACTGGTGTATTGATGCTAAACATTCAGCTTTGAAATTACAGGAATAAATTACATTTTAAAATATATTAAAATAGTTGTTTTTGCTGTTCTTTGGCACAAATAAATGCAGGCTTAGTGTACGGAAGAGACTTCTTTAAAATGTTTGACTCGTTGCATAATTTACAATCTCACTGTGATATCAGAGGAACATCAGGAAAGAGTCAGGAGACAAACATATCGGCTGAAGATGAATTTATTTGAGCTGATATTCTGTTTGGATCAAACAGAAGATTTTATACCCAAACTTCATTTCTGATTTTCTATGAATAATTATATTTCATTTCTGCTGAGAAACAAGTCATTTTTACAAGAGCTGCTGCTCACAGAATCACATCAAACCAGTCACTTAATATATTAATATATGATCAGCGCAAAATAAAAAAAAAGAGACCACACCGGATATACAGAGAGATTCCTAAAACACAGACATATATTATTTTAGTGTTTTAGACATCTAAAGAATATTAAACATTGCTGTTAAGAGCACATTATTCCATTATAATTCAAATACAGAAAGACTTCTAGCAGCTTTAACATGAAAGAAAATCAGAAAGATTCTTTACTCTTAATATCTGCTGCAGATGAAGTTGAGTTTGTGAGTCTCAGGAAGACTGATCCAGCGCTGATCTCCTCCAGACTGAACTGCTCCAGATCTCACTGTGTGTTCACAGTCCTCCTCTGATGTGCCGTTCCCTGGAGCCCAGTTCTGATAGCACACCGTATCTCCACTCACCCAGAACCAGATGCCCACAGTGCAGGAGTGACGTAAACCCAACCACACCTCTGCAGTAGACACATGTTTAACCACGTTCATCACACGACGCTGCATCTCTTCTGAATGAACCGAGACCAGATCCACATGATTCTGTCTGCAGTATCTCAGAGCTTCAGACCACGTCACATTCTCTCGGATCACAATCAGTTCAGGATCTGCAGATAAACCAAGCACAAGCAGAAACTAGAGAGAGACTGATCAAAAACAACATGCAGAACAAACACTGGGGATGAATTTGTCATGTCAGACATGTAGAGTGAACTTGAAGAGATCTGGAGGTGATGATGGAGTGTGTGTGTGTTTAGTGAAGATCTACTCACCTTCATAACACACAAAAGGATATCGATTGGTGCAAGAGACGTCATTCCATTTTCTCTGAGCATTAAGAGCTGTACAGTTTTCATTTCCTCCAGCATTATTAGGTTCAACAGTGTCCCAGTCTCTGAATGAAGAGTCACTCTGATCTGACCACTGCCATGAGTCTCTGACTCTGAACAGACCGATCCAGATCTGTGATCCTGATAACTGTCTGTCACTATTATTACTAATGATCTGCTGAACCTGTTGATTCTCGTTCTGGTTCCTCACACTGACCAGATCAATGTGATTCTGTCTGCAGTAACTCTGAGCGTCTCTCCAACTCTTCGGCTGATCGACAAAGACAAGTCCTGTGTTTGCTTTAAGAAAAAAATAGAAGATTGATGATTCAGTTTGTTCATTATTCTCATGCTGCTTTATGGTTTGTATCTGAACAGAAGCAGCGATGGAAACATCAGAAACATGTCATTCAGCTTGAGCTGCTTCTGAAGCTAGTGATATATTGAATATTCAAAATTTATTCAGGATTATTTTAAAGATGAAACATATTTAACATGAAGTAACACCTGGGAACATCATGATTATTATAAACTCTTTCTGTTTGTCCATTATTTTTGCTTATATGTCTCTCTATAACACTGGATTCAGACACATGAGAGAATGATCAAACAGAGGACATTGTTACACTGCAGATAAAATGTTGAAAAGTCCCAGAAACGTTAGTTAGATTAGTTATTTAGAAATTAATGAAAATTACAATACATTACAATCATTTTTTTAAATGTACATCTATAAATGAAGTGTTGTTATAATTGTAAATATCTACACTCACTGTTGTTGCAGATGAAATATCGTTCATCACTACATGGCAAATCCTCAAATTTTCCCTTTGTCATCATAGCACAATAATCTCTGCCTTCTGGTTGTCCAGGAGCCCAGTTCAGATAGAGCGCAGGTTCACCTGAAGACCAGTGCCATTCATCAAGACCCGTCTTCTTCAGCCCAATCCAGATATCCTGAACACTTGAATCATTCACACTCTTCTTCAGCTCGTTCGTGTCGTTCATGTTGTCAGCGGTGGCCAGATCTGTGTATTTCTCTCTGCAGTATCTCTGAGCTTCAGTCCAGGTCTTCTTCTCATTTATAAAGTGATACTGACGCTGAACACATTCAGATACGGAGCAGAGAGCTGTGAAAGAGAGACGCTGCTTTAATGCTTTTCATAACAGGATCAAACCTAATGAAACTATAAATCATGAATAAAACCACAAACACACTCACCAATGAGAAGAAGAATGAAATACAGAGTCTGGTCCATTTCTGAAGATAAAAGATATCAAAAACTCAGATGTTAAATATTCACTGATTAATTTTGGTGTTAAACATGAACAGAATATATATATATATATATATATATATATATATATATATATATATAATATAATCTCAAAGTCTAATTCTAGTTAAAGAATGAACTTGTTGAATGAGTTATTCTTACTTCAGAGGTCGTGTGTATCTGTCCTGAGTCTGAGTCACTTATTCAGTGCCACATTATTTGTTTACTAGTCTAAAAACCCTATTTCATATTCACTTCCTCTATATTTGTGTAATGGTCCATCTCTTTCCATTAATTTCCATACTTACATCTGTGTCAGTCTTTATCAGTCAATATGAAATTGAACCTTATTTAACAGAATGACATACTTATAAATATTCTTAATTTACATTTTGACACTAAGTGGCTATTATAATATTATAGCTCCATTCAGTTTGAAATGCATTTTTATTTTACTGTTGAGTCACTTTTAGATGATGCATTTTAAAACAAGTAACCCACAGATGATCTGACTGATGAGGGCTGAGATCATTAGTGAAGAAGGTGAAACTGACAGCCTTTAAAACCTCTGTTTGAGGATCCAGTGTGTGAGATGAAAGAAGATCTGGGATTATTGTGAGAAGGGTTTTAGAAATTAAAAGAAAAGACAAGAGGATTATTCCCGTTCATTTTCCTCTTCAGAGCCGAGGTCTCTGCTGGTGAAGATGAGACACAGCAGACATGAGCAACAGAGACCAGCCTCCATTAATCTGCTCATATTGTGTATTTATTACCCTGAGGTCCATTTATAATGTTAGAAAAGACTCTCATCATCCAAAATAAAATACCATCATCTGCTTCTGTTTCAGAAGAAATGTGTCTGATGTTCTCTGTCTAGATACTCAATCTAGATACTAGACTGTGATTGAATGGAGTGCAAAGATTGAAACATTGTTAATTTTTTTGATTTCATCTCTCTGTGAATATTCTAATAGTTTAGTTTCCTACTCCTGCCGTTTATTGTATTTTTTTTTTTGTTTTGTTTATGAGACATGAATATGTTTGCATGTAAACACATCCTCATTCATTTGTTTATGTCTACAGCACATTCACACGTTCAGGATGGACAGGATTTACATCTCTGACGTAAAACTGAAGCATAAACAATGAGCGTATTATTTCAGTCACATTTGATTACATGTCATTCAGTGTTATTAAATAAATGTTTACTGTAGAACCTGCTTATGCAACACATTATCACTCCTAACTGACTGACACGTGGCCAGGACCCTTTGGCATCATTTTTCATTGCTCAGGGGTATCCTTTTAGCATTAAATTTCAACATGCAGGGTCCTCCATTTTTTTCAGTTGTTTGTCTTAGGTTAATGTTTTGCATGCATTTGTAAAAAAAAAAAATACTTTTATATAAATTTGTACTTTGACTGGAATACAACCCCAGCTTTACCCTAAACCTATAACTTCTGAACAATATAAAATACGACAGGAAAATAAAAGTACAGTCGCAGGTATTTGCAAAAACTGACGTAAATAAAACCGTTGAGACTATTTACATGAAAAATTACAACTCAACATACATGCAATGATGGCAATATTATTACTCGAGATACAAGTTAGTTACGACAATTAAATTCCCAGTGCCTTTCACGTCAGCATATTGATGCCAAGGATTTTTATTGAAAGCAAAGGAGAACCTGCACATCGAAAAATGACCTAAAGGTGTAGTGTGTGTGTCAGAAAGTAAGCGTCAATATTTGACAAGCTGGGAGTGAGAATGTGTAGGGATACAGCATGCTGCTGTAGATCTGTAAAGCCTCAGTTTTTATTGTGAATCACAATACAGTCATTTATTTATTGATTGATTTAGTAAAAACCAATCAGATTCAACATTTTGTTAAATTCAACAAAGTAGCTTGGTTCATTATTTTTCAGTGTTAATTTATCATAGTTTCTTCTTTTAAAGTTGCTATGTTCAAGAGTGCACTGGGACAGAGCTGTATGTTGCACCCTTCTTATTTATTAAGTTGTGTCATCAACAAAATAAATAATTTGAACACAAATTTTGATAGATTCTCTCATCTGGCAACACTAACGTTTCTAGTTTTCTCTTGTTAGCTACCATGTAATCAAAAACTGAAGTCGGTGCAACAGCTAAAATGTTTTTAGCCTTATTTAAGTGAATAAAGTGTCATTCCTGACTCACTTTTTTCCTACGAAGCCCCGCACATGCAGGAAAAAATAGTAGGCACGTTTTAGTACACTGAGGGAATTAATTATTAAATCGTGCACACAATTTATTTATTTTTTCTTGCATTTTTCTTGTGGGGCTCCGTATTTTTTAGCAATTTGATTCTAGCACTTGAAAATCATTGCAGATCTACTCCGAGGCATAGCAACAGGGCAGGCAGGGCAAGCGACTGCCTTGGGCCCCACATTTTGAACATTTGAACAATCTCAATATTAATATAAGGTTGTTGAGGCTCATTTTGTATCTCTTTGTGAGAGACTTAAAAACAAAGTAGTGTAATTGTCACATACAATTACACAAAATCCAGTTGCAAGTGTAACACAGTTTATTTTCCACAACAGCAACAAGCAAGATGCGTGGAGCATAGAACAGGTAAGCTGGTAAGCAGTCTCTGTCACACACAGATTGTGAAGCATTGACCCGATCCAGCTCCGAGACAATCCCTGGTAACAGACGTTGAAGCACGCTGGACGATATCTGAAGCTGAGAGCAAGACAAGAACTCTAGTATGGTGTACATTTTAGGACATCCTCAGACCTTTATGAAACCTCAGTCATTTATGAAACCTCAGTCATTAAATGAAAAGGCGTCATGCCTCAGACTAAAAGGCTTCAGTCATTGGACAAAACGGCTTTGCGCCTCAATCTGAAAAGCTTTCGCGCTCAGGAAAAATGATGTCAGGTGTCAGGTCTCATACAATAAGGCATCAGACGAAACAAACTCAGACAAAATGGACTCAGACGAAACGGACTCAGACAAAAAGGCATCAGACAAAATGAACTCAGACAAAATGGACTCAGACAACAAGGCAACAGACGTAATGGACTCAGACAAAAAGGCATCAGATGAAACAAACTCAGACAACAAGGCAACAGACGAAACAGACTTGGACAAAAAGGCATCAGACAAAACAGACTCAGCCAAAAAGGCATAAGACAAAAAGGCATCAGACAAAACAAACTCAGACAAAATGGACTCAGACAACAAGGCAACAGAAGAAATGGACTCAGACAAAAAGACATCAGATGAAACAGACTCGGACGAAAAGGCATCAGACAAAATGGACTCAGACAAAAAGGCATCAGACGAAACAGACTCAGGCAAATAGCCATCAGAAGAAATGGACTCAAACAAAACTGACTGAGACAAAAAGGCATCAGAAGAAATGGACTAAGACAAAAAGGCATCAGACAAAACGGACTCAGACAACAAGGCATCAGACGAATCGGACTAAGACAAAAAAGAATCATTAAAAAACAGACTCAGACAAAATAGACTCAGACAAAACAAACTCAAACAACAAGGCATCATACAAAACAGACTCAGACAAAAAGGCATCAGAAGAAACGGACTGAGACAAAAAGGCATCGGACAAAACGGTCTCAGACAACAAAGCATCAGACGAAACATACTCAGACAAAAAGGCATTAGACAAAACGAACGCAGACAACAAAGCATCAGACGAAACAGACTCAGACAAAAATGCATCAGACGAAACGGACGCAGACAACAAGGCATCAGAAGAAATGGACAAAGACAAAAAGGCAACAGACAAAACGGACTCAGACAGACAAAAGGCATCAGACGAAACAGACTCAGACAAAAAGGCATCAGACGAAACAGACTCAGACAACAAGGCAACAGACGAAACAGACTTGGACAAAAAGGCATCAGACAAAACAGACTCAGCCAAAAAGGCATAAGACAAAAAGGCATCAGACAAAACAAACTCAGACAAAATGGACTCAGACAACAAGGCAACAGACGAAATGGACTCAGACAAAAAGGCATCAGATGAAACAAACTCAGACAACAAGGCAACAGACGAAACAGACTTGGACAAAAAGGCATCAGACAAAACAGACTCAGCCAAAAAGGCATAAGACAAAAAGGCATCAGACAAAACAAACTCAGACAAAATGGACTCAGACAACAAGGCAACAGAAGAAATGGACTCAGACAAAAAGACATCAGACGAAACAGACTCGGACGAAAAGGCATCAGACAAAATGGACTCAGACAAAAAGGCATCAGACGAAACAGACTCAGGCAAATAGCCATCAGAAGAAATGGACTCAAACAAAACTGACTGAGACAAAAAGGCATCAGAAGAAATGGACTAAGACAAAAAGGCATCAGACAAATGGACTCAGACAACAAGGCATCAGACGAATCGGACTCAGACAAAAAAGAATCATTAGAAAACAGACTCAGACAAAATAGACTCAGACAAAACAAACTCAAACAACAAGGCATCATACAAAACAGACTCAGACAAAAAGGCATCAGAAGAAACGGACTGAGACAAAAAGGCATCGGACAAAACGGTCTCAGACAACAAAGCATCAGACGAAACATACTCAGACAAAAAGGCATTAGACAAAACGAACGCAGACAACAAAGCATCAGACGAAACAGACTCAGACAAAAAGGCATCAGACGAAACGGACGCAGACAACAAGGCATCAGAAGAAATGGACAAAGACAAAAAGGCAACAGACAAAACGGACTCAGACAGACAAAAGGCATCAGACGAAACAGACTCAGACAAAAAGGCATCAGACGAAACAGACTCAGACAAAAAGGCATCAGACAAAACAGACTCAGGCAAATAGGCATCAGAGGAAATGGACTCAGACAAAACTGACTGAGACAAAAAGGCATCAGACGAAACGGACTCAGACAAATAGGCATTAGAAGAAATGGACTAACACAAAAGGGCATCGGACAAAACGGACTCAGACAAAAAGGCATCAGACGAAACGGGCTCGGACGAAAAGGCATCAGACAAAATAGGCTCGGACGAAAAGGCATCAGACAAAACGGACCCAGACAAAATAGCATCAGACAAAACGGACTCAGACAAAAAGGCATCAGACGAAACGGGCTCGGACGAAAAGGCATCAGACAAAATAGGCTCGGACGAAAAGGCATCAGACAAAACGGACCCAGACAAAATAGCATCAGACAAAACGGACTCAGACAAAATAGACTCGGACAAAACAAACTCAGACAAAAAGGCATCAGACAAAACAGACTCGGGACAAAAAAGGCATCAGACGAAATGGACTCAGACAAAACTGTGTGTGTGTGTGTGTGTATGTGTGTGTGAGAGTGTGTGTGTGTGTGTGTGAGAAAGAGAGAGAGAGTGTGAGTGTGAGAGAGAGAGTGTGTGTCCTCAGTTTCTCTCACACTCTTTGGTTCTTCTGCAGTCTCACTCGAGCTCATGTGGAGGCTTGTGATGGTTGGGTTTAGGATAAACACAAGGAGAGGGTAGGATCCAATTGCAAGTATGGGTTTTATTAACAGAAGGGAAAAATACAAAATAAACAGTCATGGGAGACAAACCAAACAAAAGAGGGAACCGGATGAAACGGATAAGAACTCGGAGGAACAAGAAGGTAACGGGAAGACTCGGGAGACGAGCACAACTCACACATAGGGTAAGGACTCCATACAGATGACAGAGAAAGACAGCTATACATAGGGAGACTAATGACAGAGGATTGTCAGCACCTGTGCGATTCTAATTGGAGTGCAATTACTGTGAAGACAGAACCAGACTAGAGGAATTAAAGTGCCTATGGTGAAGTGCCTAAGGAGAAGTGAGCTCACTAGGGAACACCCAGGAAAACAGAGACTGACAGCGTGACATTACCCCCTCCCCTACGGAGCAGCTCCCAGATGCTACACCTGAAACCCCGGAAAACCCAACAGAAAAAGAGGTAGGAGGGAGGTGAAGCGGCGCGGACTAGGGGGAGGGTCAGAAAAACAGGGACAGGAGAACCAGACAGAATGGACAGAGACAAACAACCAGGTGGAATGGAGAGACAAACACATGACAACCAGGTAAAATGGAAAAAACAGAGACGGAACAACCAGATGGGATGGAAAGGCAGTCCTCCTGGACGGCTGCGGCCCGCTCGGGAACGTCCTGCTGGACGGCAGCGGCCCGCTCGGGAACGTCCTGCTGGACAGCAGCGGCCCGCTCGGGAACGTTCTCCGGACCTTGAGGAATGGCAGACGCCTGTCTCCTCCTCCGTCCTTTATGATGGCGAGTCGGTGGCACCTTATCAGGAGACTCAGGTGTTGAATCGGCCATCATGGGTTGTGGCGCTGGACTGGCGACCATCTTGTACTGTGGCGCTGGACTGGCGGCCATCTTGTACTGTGACGCTGGACTGGCGGCCATCTTGTACTGTGACGCTGGACTGGCGGCCATCTTGTGCTGTGGCGCTGGGTTAGCGGCCATCTTGTGCTGTGGTGCTAGGCTGGCGGCCATCATGGGTTGTGGCGCTGGACTGGCGACCATCTTGTACTGTGACGCTGGGTTAGCGGCCATCTTGTGCTGTGGCGCTGGGTTAGCGGCCATCTTGTGCTGTGGCGCTGGGTTAGCAGCCATCTTGTGCTGTGACACTGGGTCTGCGACCATCTTGTGCTGTGGTGTAGGGTTGGCGGCCATTTTGTGCAGCAACACAGGACTGGCGGCCATCTTGTACTGTGGCGCTGGACTGGCGGCCATCTTGTACTGTGGCGCTGGACTGGCGGCCATCTTGTACTGTGGCGCTGGACTGGCAGCCATCTTGTGCTGTGGTGCTGGGTTGGCGGCCATTTTGTGCCGATGCACAGGACTGGCGGCCATCTGGTTCCACGGCACTGGCTCGGCCGATCTGCGTTTCCCCTCTCCTCTCGGGACATACTGGGGAACTGGCAGCACCCAACCGAATCCCGGGTCGACGGGCGCCCACAGTAGAGATCGCTGCCGGACCTCCTCCCGGCTGTTTGTTCCGGAGCGACCTCCCCTGGTTCCCCGGAACACCACTAGGCGAGAGCCCTCGAAGCCACCTCTCTCCCGCTTGCTGGCTGGGGAGAACATGGCAGCAGACATACCGCTGGATCCTTGTGGATGGAGTCCTGTGACGGCTGGTGAAAGACAGTCCGGAAACAAATGCGAGTTAACAGGATTTAATGAGATGAAGATAAATAATACAACAACACACAAAGACGATGAGACGATAACACTCCAGGGAGACGGTGGAAGGTGAGAAATCTAGCCGGAAGAGGAGTGTAGGTGAGGTGTCCGGGTCTTGACGGCGTGAGGCAGCAGGAACTGCGGGGAACAGAGCCGAAGGTAAGTGTCCGTGGCTGAGTGATCGTGCGGAGAGTGGATGAGGTTCTAGGGAAAACACAGACATCCAAACGCAAACTAACACAAAAGCCAGATGGGGGTAACACAACGACATGAAACAACGATCTCACAAACACAAGACGTGAGACAAGCCATATATAGGAGATGAGTAATGAGTGGCAGCTGTTGCTGATACAATTAACGGAGACGCCCACAACTAATCAGTGCAGACGCAGAACACACAGAATTCACCACAAAGTTTAAACAACCCGAGATCACGGTTTACCAACCGTGACAAGGCTGAGATTAATCATGTGATTGACAGCTGTCACTCAGGCCAGAGCTCCATGGTAATGGCCGATCACCTGACCCCTCTTCTTGGGCTGAAGGACAGAAAGACGGCTGTGAAGATCTGCTCACTTTACTCAAAGGTACCACAGTGTGAGATTCAGTTCATCATTTATTACCCTCTTGAACACAATATGACAAAACAGAGCATCATAAAATCATAAGAGTGTCATTAAAGCACTATATTCATTCTTCAAAATATCTTCTTAATATTTGTGTGTTAACTCCTCCTTTTGTGGTCATTATTCACTGAAATGCACACTAGAATTAGAGCATTTGGTTATAAGACTTACAAAAGCCAATAAATGGAAGAAAAGCATCAGAACGTCAGTCTAAC
Organism: Carassius gibelio; assembly: GCF_023724105.1. Lineage (NCBI taxonomy): Eukaryota > Metazoa > Chordata > Actinopteri > Cypriniformes > Cyprinidae > Carassius > Carassius gibelio. Next base: position 2,369,953 of record NC_068402.1, read on the forward strand.
ATGACACTGACCAGCTGTTTTTTTGTCAATAATACCAGTGATGTTTCCCCTCACGTGTAAATGTGTTATGAGTGTGTTTGTGCTGCTGTTTTAGTTCAAAAGCGAAATAATTAGCTATTTCCAAATAATTTGTTAACATTTACAAGCACACAAGATGATTTTATGAATCGGAGCAGGAAACCGCAGATCTGTGTATTTGTGTTGAAGTGAGTGTGTGTTTGCAGGACGATACGGTGGATCTGAGGCAGATCTGTCTGAGTGTTTCAGCTGTTTCTGAGTTCAGGAGTCTGGAGTCTCTCATACACACTGCCTTCAAGGTGAGAGAGTGTGTGTGTGTGTGTCAGTGTGTGTGTGTGTGTGTGTGTGTGTGTGTGTGTGTGTGTGTGTGTGTGTGTGTGTGAGTGTGATGTTATTACATACAGATGCACTTAGATGCTTGTTTGAGAGTGAAGCGCAGCACGGTGTTCATTTACACACAAGCTGCTCATGATAACAGTGTCTTCAGTGTAAATGCTGCTCTGATCCGTGTCTGTCGTCAGTGGTTCGATGCAGACCACGACGGGTTGTTGAGTGCAGATGATCTGGGGTAAAGATCTGGGGGTAAAAATCTGGGGTAAAGATAAGTCTAGGGGTAAAAGGAGTAACATTCAAAAATTATGTGGTAAAACCTGTAAAACTGATGGAGGCATTAAGAGACGATGCAGAGACACTAGTTGCCAACAAATGTGATTTATTGTACAACGTGAAAATCCAAATAACTACCAAAAAGAATATAAATCATTAAAGAGACAACCAATATATACAAATATTTACAACTCCGAAAACAAACAAAAAGAATACAAATAAATCCAAGAGAAAGAGGATGCTAGTGACGCCAAAAGAAAGAAAGAAACAAAACAAAAGCACTTCTAACTTATTTTAAACCTCTAACCTAACTAAAGAAAAGAAAGCAAATCTTCAGCGCCAGACACTATAAACTTCCCTATTCTCAACTAATAAAAACCAAACATACAGAGGGTGGCGTTCACCTCTTACCTAGGGTGTCTAAACAGATTGAGTTACCTAAATCTTGCACAATGGAAGTCGCACGACATCTTCCCTATCCACCTTCCTCCTGGGTAAGGAGTAAACGTCTTAGAGCCTAAGCTCAGCAAAGCTCAAAGAGCAACGCCATCCAAGTCACAAATTGAGCTGAAATGATCAGGTATGTCACTCATTTTGCAAAAAACACATCTTGAGAGTCCAGAAGCATTGACTGCGTGATGAATACATCATTTTAAAAAACAAAATGTTAATATTGTGTTGCATTTTAAATACAATATTGTAGCTTTTTATTTTTTTCAGTTTCACCAATGAAAATCATTCTACACTATTAGTGTATTTCAGAACAACACTGTGGAGTTTGGTTCCTGAACAAATCTGTTTTAAACGAATCATTTGAACAAATGACTCATTCAGACTTGCTGTCATCCACCGGTGGTTTTAGTGTCTTATTTATCTTTGACTAATTTTGAATAAGTTAACAAGGCTCTCGCCATGAACATATCCTTAGACGCTGACGTGGCGTTAAAAAAGTAAAAAGAAAAAAATGTTAAACCCAGCGAAGATACAAGCACAAAAACACAATACACAAAATATTGTTAAAAATAAAAACAAACTCCCAAAAAAATATTGGTATGTCATTTGTCGTCAGTATCGCACACCATTAGTTTGAGCCTATAATGCTAATATTTGACTATTGTACGCTAATTGATTGTGTGTTCATCTCATAAAGCTTCTCTGCAGGACTTAATGACGACGCATCCAGTTTATCGCAGAGTCTTCACCGAGTATCTCCACACCAGCGGACTCGCAGACGGAAAACACAATGGGATTCCCAACAGAAACACCAACAGGGTTTATAACCATTACGGAGCGACCGATACGAAGTCCAACTGAGCAATACTGGGACGAACGTCTGAAATATTCAACATCTGTACCCCAAGCCAAGTATTAGTTCTCGTTCGGTCTGACTGCACATATGTTAACGAGCATCAACTGAGCGTGAGCTGAGAATGTAGTTCGAGGTTACCTTTACGTGATTTCTTTCTTGAGTGTTACTGTTTTCTGTGCTGGGAATTATATTGTGAGAATATAGCACAACTACTACAGATACAGTACAGATGTCTTTATATATAAATATATTTTATCATGAAGTCCGAAGGATTTGTTTGTGTATTAAAATTTTTATATTTTGGCATTTTAAGCTTTGTTTATTGGAAAAACCCAAGGCATACTTTACTGCGAAGGATTTCTGCTGAAGTGTCATATTTTATACTTTAATATATTAACATTCTTAAATGAGGACTTTATTTGGTGTTTTGTTTTTATGGTTTATTAGTGTCAAGTGCTCTTTCATCTTTTCTGAAACGTTTGTCGCTTGTACATTGAGCTTCGGTCACGTCTATTTGCAATCGATGATACACTTCTGTCTTGCGATGAAAATCACAATGTAAATCTACTCTTTTCACGTTAATTTTGATTAAATCAGTTTCTTGTCCAACGATCTTTCATCTTGTATGTTGTCTCTTGTGTTTTTTATGTTTGTTTGTTTGCATTATTTTCCTTAATCGTATCTGATTTCTTCAGGGTTGTCTGTTTAATACAAATGTTTTTCATTCTCTGGGAATCGTTGGGAATGTCCGAATCAATTTTGTTGCTTTTTGCACTTCTTTCGTTCATATGATTTCCCAGATTTGGTCTGTTTCTTATCTGGAGATCTTCAGGAGATCTGTCACGGAGTGACTGTGACGGGGCGGAACCAAAAATGAGGAAGATTAGTTCCGCCCGGACCACATATCGCAAACCGACGAACCCAAATCGGCTTGTTATTGGAAAAGATGTGTTGTTGAGCGTGGCGATCACTGATTGGGCAATTTGGTGAAGAGGAGACACATAAATATGGCATCAGAAACACAGGAAGTGGTTGGTGATTCCCAGTAGTTATTGTGGGTGCAATGGAGCAGAGGGGAGAGTTGACGAGCGTGTGTACTGTGTACTGTGTACTGTGTACTGTGTACTGTGTACTGTGGAGCTTGGGCAAAGAGAGATACACACACAGGGCTGAGTATACGAATATCTTTATTGGAGCATTGTGTTCAGATGCATTGTGTGATGTGAAGTTAACACCCATTAAAGATCTGCTAGGATTGCAGGAAGGAGATCGTGCTGCCAGTTGTGCCGGATGTCGGTTATCTGGAAGAGAAGTGGAAAGATCCATTGTTAATGAAGTGTGAGTACACTGAAATATTAGTCGTGTCAACAGTTACTTTGCAAGTGTGGAATATCCATATACCGCTTGTGAGTTGTGACCAGTGTGAGCGGCCCCACCGTAATAGGATTGGTGGGTGAGCTGGGACCAGCAAAAAAAGGAGTTTGGTGCCTTGTCGTGGCTGTGACGTTTCCTCTGGCTGTCTGTTGCATCGGTGCCCCCAACGTCCAGGAACTAATCCCCGGTCCTATGTGGTTTTGACCCTAATTCACTGTGAATGTGTGGAGTGCAGTGGGTGAGTCCTTTTCTTTGCTGTGTGTACACTTGAAGTCTGCAGTGTCGTGCTGTGTCATGTCGTCAGTAATCACCCTCTAGGCTGGGAGAGAAAACCCAGTGGAGAACGTGCACCGGTGTTGTGAGACGACCGTCTTTTATATACATGCCTACTCGTGGCTTTGGACCCCTACTCCGCCGAGTGGTGACGTGTCAACAATAGCAAGTAAGGAACAGTGTGAATATTGTGTGGGATGATGCCTGAGAGCAGTGTTTGCTGCTATATGAACATCCAGCTGTGTAGCCCTTGTGTATGAATACCTGTCTGTGGAGTGCTTTCAAAGGTTCGCCCCTGTCTAGATCTCTGGTCCGTTGTCTGGAAGAGAGGAGAGGGAAGCATTCGAGTCATTCCTGAGGTACATACCCGGTGGCACAAACCTACCTGAAGTCACCCAGCGTGGTGGCCCCAGCTGAGGCCGTGGAAGGCCCAACGTGCAGCAACTTCAATCTGTACTTCTATCCACTCTTGGTCAAATTCGAGAGGTGGTGCGTCCTTCTCCATATATTCACTGAAGCTAAGTAAATTTGTGAAGGAACTCTGTCTGTCTGTTACCAGTCCTACAGGTCTGAGCTTGAGGCTCGGAGTCGTCGTGGGAGAGTTTCCACGGAGGTGAGCGTGAGCTGAGAGTGTTGAGTGCTGGTCTGGGAAGTCTGCCCCGGTGAGGAAGACCACAGTTGTCGTGACATACACCCTCTCTACACCCCCGAGCTAAAAAGGTCTAAAGCCTGACGTCCACCTCTTCGAGGGTCTGTGAGTTGTATCCATTCAGTATTGTCACTGTATACCCACCTGCATGCCCAGAGTAAAGCTCCAGTTGCCCCTGTATACCCCTCTGTACGTCTAAAGCTAAGAGCCAGCGTATTGCCCTTGTATGCCCAGAGTCAAGCTCTAGTTGCCCTTGTATACTCACCTGTACGTCCAAAGTAAAGACCCAGTTGTCCTTCTGCATACTTGCCTGTATGCCCCGAGTGAAATATCAGTGCATCGCCCTTGCATACTCCCCTGCAAACTCCATCCGTAGGGTTTACCTGGACAAAAATCGGAGTTGAGGATTGTGTATCTTTTTTGCATACTTGCCTATACACAGTCCAAGACCCCAATATATTCACCTGCATTCTTACCTGTGGACCTTTTAGGCATTTCCAACCGCAGACCCAGAATCTCGTGGCGAATGGCGTCCGGTACGGACCCCACCCAATTCATCAAAATTACTTACCTTCTTTGCTCTGCGTGCAGGGACTGGAAGGGCCCCACCGACGGTTCTCCTGCAGGAGAAACGCTAAGGCACTACTGAGAAAAACCCTGTTGAGTCATGTGAAGGAAAGGACACCGATTACTGACCGGCTTATCTGAGAGTCCACGTGACCGAGTCAGAAGCGACTCGGACCTATACTCTCTGGCCCCGAGAATGGATTTTAGATTCCCTTTTCCCTTCCCTTCACACCTTTTTAAATTTAAATAAAGTTTGTTTTAAATATATCCTCTCTCTCGTGTGTCTGGTCATTGGGTTGTTCTTGGGACCTCCTCGAGGTGGAAACTAGGGAGGGGCGAGACTCACGACATCTGTGGTCCGCTCCGACCTGTGACAGATCTACGCTCCTGAGAGAGAAAATAGACCTGTTTCTTCAAACAACAAGCCTTCAAGTCTGTTTACACATGAAAGAAAAATCCACAATGATAACCGTTTTAGCGTCCACACCAGAAGACAAAAAAGCTAGTGTTAAATAGGCTAATCATACCTGTGTTCCTTTAGAAAGCCTCAGTTTCCCATCCTCCTTTGCGTGGTGAGTCGCACATCCGTGTTCTAGCTTCGCTCGCCGCACGTGGTGTTTTTAGCTGCTGGCTTCACAATATAAACCTGCTTTCTGCTCGGAAATCATCGAAATAAACTTCACGTTCCGGCGTGTGATCAGTTGACCATGTTCCTGCAGTATCTGAGCGAGAATGGCGACAGGGTTTATACTCCAGGTGAATTATATAACGTTATATACGTAACCCATATAATATGAGTTTTACACTTCGTGAAATAGGGCTTGGGCGCCAAGTTGCATTCTGGGACGTGGCGGCCATGTTGCCAGCTTCGCGAATATAAACATACAGCCAGTTGAACCAGAGTTGGGAGAAAGAAAAAAAGATATCAATCGCAAAAAGATTGAGAAGTATTTATTAAAAAGAAGTATTTATAGGGATATGCTAAATGGGAATGCCAGGGACCGGTATGTGGACAAAATCGGCTCTATTAATGGTTTGGATCCATATGAAATTTCCAACAAATAGTGGAGTACCGACGGAGACTTGTTGCCGCACGTTTGCATTACAGATATCTTCGCCTACCTTGTTTGTTTTGTGAGCGCCTACACTTCAGAATAGTTCCGAAGCTTCAAGTCAAGTCTCATGTATTGTTCACAAATGGATGGGTTCAGGAGCTGCAAATCATAGAACCCCGGAACAGTGGCAAACATTATACAGTAATCCGGTAAGCTGCGCTCTACCTAGCTGCTAGTTTAGTAACCGTAATTGCTAACAACCATTCACACATGGACTTTTAACAATGTGTTTCAAAAGTGTAGTTAGTAGCTGTCCGCCCTCCCATTTTTCCGGGGTTCTCACGTATTTGAGCTGTTTTCCTGCTGTCTTCCCATTTTAGTATTTTCCAGTAAAATATCCTGTTAGCCCCTCCATCAGACCGGTCAAGTCTCTGTGTTGTTGTCCTGTTGCTACTCCTTGTCCTTCTAGCGAAACATGTTTTTAAAGCATCGTTTTGATTACTTGAAAGCAACCTTAGCGTGATGTTGGGCTTTTTAAGATAGCGTGGTTGTTGTGAGAGCACGATTTCACGCCAATCTGTAACTAAAGTCACATTAGACCTAGCTTCACAAATCGCTTAACGTTAGTTAATGCAGCAGTTTTATAGCAGAGGGATAGCAACAAAAAGATGAATGTTGAAATTTCCCGTATTTTGGATGAGTAACTCGAGAAATTTCCCTTATTTTCAATGTTGACTTAAGCTATATAAATTAATATTCAGATGTTATGGTCTCCGTAGTCGCGCCTCCAAGCAGGAAAGCGGTGTAAAATTAATCCATTCTCATTTTATTTTCCCCATGGCGATTATGTGTTGCACTATTACACCCCACAATACAGCAACGGTTGAAAATGGTTAAAATAGATTTTTAATTCATCAAATTAAGACACACGGATGAGAGGGAGTACGTCTAAACACTGCGCAGTAGTCCGAGTGGCAGTAAAGGAGGCTTTCAACGTGGCGGCCACACCAAGTAATGACGTCACGACGCCCAAGCCCTATTGTAATGTCAACATTAAAACTGTATTATAACGGTAGTATACGTCCAAAGTATTTTATTAGTGTATGAAAGTGTAAAACCATAGACCGTAAAAGAAATAAAATAATAAAATAAAACACCTTTTGTTGGTTCCCAGAATGATCTAATTTGGTTTCAAATACTCAACCGGAAGTGTTCTCTGTCTTTCGGGTGCTACTGTATGATTATCATTGTGATTTAATCAATAATTAATAACATTAAAGACATATACATTTCGAAAACATAACACCATGCGTTTTAATAATGAGTGGTATTTTATTGTACAGTTTCTGAAAGATCACTGGGATCTTGAGCATCTTTTGGTGTTTTGTTATTGTATGCAGCTTCAGCTGTGTAATGAAGAAGTACAGTGTTGAGGCAGGTTTTAAATGAATGATTTCTCTGTGTTTTTCTGCAGAAAGTGGACCCGAGTGGTCAGCCCACCAGCTCGGCTCATCCGGCCCGCTTCTCACCAGACGACAAGTTCTCCAGACACCGAGTGACCATCAAGAAGCGCTTCGGCCTGCTGCTGACCCAACAGCCCCGACCCGTGCTCTGAGACCATCATCATCATCATCATGATGACCGTGCTCTGAGACGACCTGTTCCTCTCTAACAGACTGACCATCAGTGCACTTCACACAGCTCACTCCTCTCGACTGAATCATGTCATGTTTACTCTCTCATCTACAAACCAACACACTGCTATCTCTGTTTATTCAATTAAATACATGTCATAAAATTACACACAGAGGTGAGAAATTAATATTTTCAAAATGTATAAACATTGAGTGTTTGATAATGTCTAAATATATAATGCAATGCAAAACATAAATTAAATAAGCTATTATGTCCAGTAAAACTACAGCAATTAGACTAGAGCTGAATACATGAAGGCTATGTTTATTAAACACATACGGGCATCTAGTGGTAAAACCATAACATTACAAACACCAAACACTGGTGATCTGATCGTGTGTGGTTGATCCTCCATAAACCTAGAATCTAGAAACATGGGACAAAAGAGTTCTTCAAACTGAGTATTCACGTGTGCGTGTGTGTGTGTGTGTGTGTGTGTGTGTGTGTGTGTGAATCAGACGTTTCACCTTACAGGTGGATTCATTTACTCTATTTTCTAACTCAATAGGCCTATCTCTCAAATGTATCCCATGGTAGAATCGCAGCTGTCTCTTTATGAATGACTGGAATATTCTTGTGAAGTGATAAAGACGTGTCCTGGGAGTTAAATATAGTGATCAGGGGTTAGATGCTCTATAGCAGGAATGGGCCAGCATTTGTTCTACTTTATACCAAAGGGCAAGATTACTAGTCCACTTCCACACACTTTTTACATAATTTCACTCAATTTCCTTTTTATTGAAGGGAATTAAAGCAGAATTAATGTAGATTGTTTTTAAAGATTTTATTAACTATACAACTTTTGCAGTTAGTTTAATTGAGAAGGGAAGCTTTGTCGTCAGTTGACAGCAGTATCACTCCAACAGATAAACATCTCAACTGCATTAACTGTAAATTTGCATCAAACAAATGTCCAGAGGTCCTATCTTTTATTACAGAACATTCTCAGGACAACATAAGAGGACAGTTAAAAATAAATAAATAAATAGTTATTCCAAATGGAACCATAAAATAACGGCAGGATTTTTAAGATAAAATTTAAGAGCTCTAAAGACCTCTTAAGACCTGCACTTACGATTTCAGCTTTTAAACATATTTTATGAAAAGGGGAAAGTCGAATATCAATTATTATATTAATTTAAACAGGCTATTATTAATCTATTATATTAAATTACATAAATATATCTTAATATATGATCAGATCTTTAACAACTAAGTCCATCAGTGGCTCTTTAGCTTATTGTAGGTTCCCAATGTGGCAAATTAGCCCATAGTGTGACAACAAAAGGAACGGTTGTATCTATATCTACATGAATCTACACTCACGGTTGCTGCAGATGAAAAAGCTGGGTCTCAGTGTGTCATTTTAACGTTTTTCTGTGGGGTAGAAAAAAGCTTAACCTGCATTAGTGCATTGCATTCATGGCCTTACTGCTTTATTAATGGTATTGTTATTAATAAGGTTATTACTATTGTCACTGGTCTAGTACATTAAGCCACATTAAGGGTTTTAGAATGTCCCAAAACCTGTGAGAAATATAAGCACTGACTGAGTATTGAGTCTAAATTCAGTAAAACTGTAGGGATTCATTGTCCTCTTGTCTTATCAGCAGAGCACTACATTAATACAGATAACTTGACTCAGTATCACAGGCTGATGACGTAACAATTTTATTTTTTATTTTTTTACATTTGTTTGAGATTAATATCATACTAGGATCAGACAGACCGCTGACTAAATTATAAGTTTTTGTAATTTTGTCAAGTTTATTTTTAAATACCAAATTTATTCACATTTGAGTGTTCCAAGAAATATGCTCCACTAATCTGTTGATAATCATATTAAGAGTCAAATCTTCAACCTTTTTGCCTACAATGCTTGTCTAGCTAATTTATATTAAGTGGGGGGCTATTTCATGCATACTGAGTTTTTTACACTGTTAAAGAGTTGGATTCCCATGCTAAACATAGACAAAGTTTCAAAAATTAATTTGTACATTTGAAGGAGTATTTCTTTTCCAAAAATATTCCTTCCGGTTTGTCACAAGTTTGGGAAAGTTTTTTCCGAGTATGGCTCTGTGTGACGTTAGATGGAGCGGAATTTCCTTATATGGATCCTGACGCACTTCTGCCGGAAGAGCCCGCGCTCCCGTATAGCAGAGCACTGAAAGCACAACAGACTTCACTGATCAGAGCGAGAGCGTCGCCAAATGTCACAAAAGAAGTGTGTTTTTGGTTGCCAGGGCAAGACAAGTGAAGTGGACGGAGTCATCGTTGGGTGAGTGCTGGCTCTATTTGCACTAAGAGTGGGTGTGCCGTGTCTGAAGTGGTGTGTTTGCACAATAAATCGTTTGAAGTGAAGTTACAGAGTGTGGGGAAGATATATAGAGTAAATGCCGGACGCTCACCACCCCGAGAGCCCACCACCGTCACCGTAATCCACACCCAGGCACTCAACTGAAGTATCCCCCAGCCGTCAGCCCCATTGCTTATTCAAGAACACATACTTGCTGTTGATTACTTACTCTGCTGTGCAGATCGCAGGATCCTCTGGGCCGAACGCCGCATGTGATGTCCCTATGAAAAGAGGTGGACACAAGAATTATTCCTTTCCCGGTCACAACCGAAGCCTCTCCCAGCCGTAAGCCCCACTACTTATTTAAGAACACATACTTGCTGTTGATTACCTACTCTGCTGTGCAGATCGCAGGATCCTCTGGGCCGAATGCTGCATGTGATGTCCCTGTAGAAAGAGGTGGACACACGAATTATTCCTTTCCCGGTCTTAACCGAAGCATCTCCCAGCCGTAAGCCCCAGTACTTATTTAAGGACACATACTTACTGTTGATTACTTACCCCGCTGTGCAGATCGCAGGATCCTCTGGGCCGAACGCCGCATGTGATGTCCCTATGAAAAGAGGTGGACACAAGAATTATTCCTTTCCCGGTCACAACCGAAGCCTCTCCCAGCCGTAAGCCCCACTACTTATTCAAGAACACATACTTGCTGTTGATTACCTACTCTGCTGTGCAGATCGCAGGATCCTCTGGGCCGAATGCTGCATGTGATGTCCCTGTAGAAAGAGGTGGACACACGAATTATTCCTTTCCCGGTCTTAACCGAAGCATCTCCCAGCCGTAAGCCCCACTACTTATTCAAGGACACATACTTACTGTTGATTACTTACCCCGCTGTGCAGATCGCAGGATTCTCTGGGCCGAATGCTGCATGTGATGTCCCTGTAGAAGGAGGTGGACACGAGAATTATTCCTTTTCCCGGTCTCGACCGAAACATCCACGAGCTCTACTTACCCGGATACCCCCCCCTCACTCCGGGACGGGTGACAGACTATCCTGGCTCTTGCTGGCCCCGTACAGGCACGAACTGCTGACGACTCCACGCCTTCCCGGCGTCCGAGGTCTGGCTCCGTTCTGGTCGGGAGACACGGAAGGAACACTGAACTTTTAAATTGCTTTTAACCAAATAAAACCTTGTTCATTTTTTTATACTCTCGTCCGTCTGGTTCTTCTGGTACGCTCCCCGAGGTGATCCTGGGTTTCAGGGGTGGGTGCAGTCTGGCTTGGCCCCCCGACCTGTGACACAACCCTGCACAGATTACCAAAAAAAAACAGCATTAAGGGACCAGTGGATGGAGTTAATTTTTACAGAGCATCAACGGAGTTGTGCAAGTGTTTGTGATTGTTCCCTGCATTTCTAAAACGCCTCCAGCCTGTCGTGTTTTTCCGGGAAAAATCAGTACAGACTCTCTTTCTCTTATGAATATAATACAACTAAAGACTTTTTGGCGTTATGAAGGATGCAGTACTACTCTATAGGTAGATTAACAGGATATTGAGTGAAAACGAGCATTTCACCCCCCCCCCCCCCCTTTAAGATCTCCAAAAACAAGAACTTCAGTTGCATTTAAAACGTTTTAATAATTCTTCTAGACTGTCTCTCTTTTCCAAAACATGTGTAGTAAATCTTGGGACTTCAACCATGCTAGTTAAAAAAAATTATCAGCTTTCAGCATAAAAAAATATAGGTTAAACCCAGTTAACAAAGTTCTGATTGAAACACTTTTCAGTATAATTTGAATGTCCTCCAAAAATTCCTTGTGCATTATTAACAGTTTGAAGGAACAAGTTCTGATGTTGTTCAGAGGAAACACGCACGTATTTATCAATAGAGTAAAAGTGTCTGGAATCAGAGAGAGTACAGCAGGTTTGGTGAGTGTGCACCTGCATGACCCTAAGGGGGCAGCAAATACAGAAAACCTTCATTAATATCTCTGATAGATACCCAAGTCATGTTTTGTAAGTGAAGTAAAAAAAAAAAAAAAAGGTTACATATACACTACCAGTAACATGTTTTGAACAGTAAGATTTGTAATGTTTTTTAAATAAATCTCTTCTGCATTTATTTGATCCAAAATACTGCAGAAGCAGTGTCAGGGTGTGGCTTAGACAGAGGACTCAGATGCAGAGTAGTGAAAAGGAGAATCTTTTATTCTCACCAAAAAACACAAAAAAACATAAACAATAATTAAATGCTCAGCTGCACACAGAGATCTCTGAGCTGGCCGGCAAACTACGGACCACTCACACTGACAGATCTCCGAACTATGGTCCTTAAACAGGAAAACAGAAGGTGAGACTGAAGCTTGGACACCACACAAAACACAGGCAAAGACAATCTACTCACGATGACAGAAAGAAAGGCAGAGACACATAAGGGAGTGGGGGAACAAGCGACAGGTGGGAAAGAATCAGCTCGTGATCTGCACAACCCCGCCACGATCAGCGCTGATTGCCCAGACCACCAGCTACAGAACACACAGGACAACACAGACCCCAGGGGAAGCCGTGAAGGCACCCTGCACCGTGACAGTACCATGATGCTCACCATGATGCTGATGAAATTAATCAATGAAAGTGTGATCCAGAATTTTGCGAGCCGGAATCCAGCATCTCTCCTCCAGACCATAGCCCTCCCAGTCTACCAGGGTTTGATCTTTGAAACATGGAAAACCAGAGTAGACAACCAGACTCTCTGACCACACATTTACAGTGGGGGCTTAGTACAGTGACTGTCCGCAGTCGCCTTATTCCTCTCGCCAGTCCGAGTGAGGGCTTCTCTGGCGATCCTCCAATTAAGGAGGCATCTCTGAATAAACACATGCGTGGAAGGAACAACAGCATTGGATTCTTGAGAGGGAATTAAAGATGGCTGGTAGCCTATACCGCACTGGAAGGGAGAGAAACCCGTAGATGAGACAGGGAAGGAGTTATGCACATACTCTACCATGGTCAACCTAGAACTCCAAGATGACAGTTCAGCAGATGACACACAGCACAGAACACTCTCCAAATCCTGGTTGGCACGTTCTGCCTGACCATTAGTCTGTGGGTGATATCCAGAGGTCAGGCTTGCAGTCGTTCCCAGCTGTCGACAGAACTCTGTCCAAAACCTAGACACAAACTGGGGTACCCTGTCAGAAACCACATTTACCGGGAGGCCATGAATACGGAAAACGTGATCTACGACAATAGTCATTGTCTCCCTCACTGGCTGCAATTTGGGGAGGGGAATAAAATGGACCGCCTTTGAGAACCTGTCCACCACAGTGAGAACTACCGTCTTGCCACTAGGTGGAGGCAAGCCAGTAATGACCAGGGCTGCGAAGGGACCGATAATGGCTGGAGTAGCACTGCTGGGGGTCGTTTGGATCCCTTGCCCACAGCACAAATTGGACAGGCTGACACAAACTGTCGAGCATGCCACGCCACGGACGGCCACCAAAATCGCTGCTAGATTAACCTACAAATACGAGTTGCTCTAGGGTGGCAAGCTAGATTAGAAGAGTGGCCCCACTGTAGTATGCTACTTCGGACTGACTCGTGCATGAAGAGCAGATCCTCTGGACATCCTGCAGAAACAGAACCGTCGCATAGTGCAGTGTGGACCTTGGAATTCTCTTGGCGAAGCAAATGTACTCGAGACTCTTATGATCACTCCAAATGATAAATGGCCAAACTGCTCCAATAAAACTGCCCCAACTCCCACCTCAGATGCATCCACCTCCACAATGAACTGATGAGATGGGTCAGGTGACGTTAAAATGGGGGCCGAAATAAATGGACTCTTAAGGCTCTCAAACACAGCTCGGGCCTATGACGACCAACATAATCGTTTCTCTGTGGAGGTGAGATCAGTCAGAGGAAGGGCGATCTGGCTAAAGTTCCGAATGAACCTCCTGTAAAAATTGGCAAACCCCAGAAAGTGCTGGACCACGCACCCCAATATCTGGGCTTGGCCAATCCGCAGCTTCCTTTACCTTGGTGAGATCCATTCGGATACCCTCAGGCGAGAGAATAAATCCCAGGAACGGAACGGACTGTGCGTGAAACTCACATTTCTCCAACTTGATGAATAAATGATTCTCCAGCAGACGCTGGAGCACTTGCCTGACGTGCTGGACATGATCGCGCTTGTTCTGGGAGAAGATCAGGATGTCGTCGATGTAAACAAAAACAAACCGATCGACCATGTCTCAGAGCACGTCGTTGAGTGCCCGAAAGACTGCCGGGGAGCTGGAAAGCCCAAACGGCACAAATAAATATTCAAAATGCTCCATATGGGTGTTAAAGGTAGTCTTCCATTCGTCCCTCCCTAATCCGAAACAAGTGATAAGCACAAAGGATAAAGATTCTTAACCGTGATGTCATTCAACCCTCGATAGTCTATACAGGGGCACAACGATCCATCCATCTTCTCCAAGAAGAAGAACCCCACCCCGGCTGGAGAGGAAGAGGGTCAGATAATACCTGCTACCAGAGAATCATGTATATACCTCTCCATGGCCTTCCGCTCCGGACCCGACAGAGAGTAAAGATGCTTCTTAGATGGAAAAGTGCCGGGCAACAGGTCAGTCACACAGTTGTTCGGGCGGTGCGGAGGCAGAGATGAATCTTGGTACTTACTGAAAACTGCTCTCAAATCATGGTAAGCCTCCAGGACATCGGCCAGGTTAACCAGCTTCTCCTGCAACACAGAATGAGAGAAGACTGGGGAAAACGCAGCTCCCAAACACTGAGCTAAACAGAAAGGGCTCCAAGCCAAAATAGAATCACGGGCCAGACAGAGCTGATTATACAGGTGAAAGCGTCGCTCTCCTATGGTCAGCCGTGCTCTCCCGATCTGCATAGTCTCCTCCTCCGGGAGGATGCAGCTTTGAGATATTGTGTCACATGTTGCTCCAAACGCAGGCCCGGTGATGTGTTCATGGGGAATCCCCTCTCTTCAGTGCCGAGAACGGAGGGTAATCCGGTCGTCGAGCTGAATGGCGAGGTCAATAAGCTCACCCAATCCAGAAGGCAGCTCCAGAGAATAGATCTTACTGCTCACACAGGTCGTGGAGGAAGTGATCCCAGAGAGCATTCTCATTACATCCGCAGGACTCGGCGAGCGTGTGGAATTGAATGGATTAACCAGACACTGGCTGCTCACCTTACTGAAGCAGCGACAATGCTTGTTCTGCTTCAGTTCCATGTGCAGAGCGATCAAACACCTTGCACAACTGCTTCAAGAATGCCTCAAACGACACACAACAGTCATGCTTGCTGTCCCACATCGGCCGTTCCCCACTCTCTCGCTTGACCTACCAAGAGAGTGATGACGAAGCTACCCTGGATTGCTATGTGGGG
Organism: Carassius gibelio; assembly: GCF_023724105.1. Classification (NCBI taxonomy): domain Eukaryota; kingdom Metazoa; phylum Chordata; class Actinopteri; order Cypriniformes; family Cyprinidae; genus Carassius; species Carassius gibelio. The sequence goes on from NC_068402.1 coordinate 2,385,208, forward strand.
AAACAGGAAGGCTGGAGAGTGAAAGTCAGCGAGCACTAATTACATGCTTTAGTGCACACAGAGATCTCTGAGCTGGCTGGCACACTCTTGTGCCAGATCTCCAAACTATGGTCCTTAAACAGGAAAACAGAAGGTGAGACCGAAGCTTGGACACCACACAAAACACAAAGACAAAACAATCTACTCACGACAGACAGAAAGGCAGAGACATACTGTATAAGGGAGCGGGGGAACGAGCGACAAGTGGGAAAGAATCAGCTTGTGATCTGCACAACCCCGCCACGATCAGCGCTGATTGCCCAGACCACCAGCTACAGAACACACAGGACAATTATTATTATTATTTTTTTTTTTTTCAGGATTCTTTCATCAATAGAAAAATCCAAAGTTTGACATTTATCTGAGAGAAAAAACAAACAACAACAACAACAACAAATTTTTTTTGAAACATTATACAGTATACCATTCAAAGGCTTGGAGTCAGTATAATTTTTATTTTTATTTATTATTATTTTTTTTATATATTATTTTTTGGGGGGGTTCCTTTTTTTTTGCAAAGGATGCTTTAAATTGATCCACAATTATGGTGAAGACATTTATACTGTAATGTTATAAGATTAAATAAATGCTGTTCTCCTGAGATTTATATTCTTCAAAGAAACCTGGAAAAAATATACTCTTATGTTTTCAACATAATACATATTGCATGTATTTTGAGCAGCTAATCAGAATATTGGGATGATTTTTGAAGGATGTGACTGGTGTATTGATGCTAAACATTCAGCTTTGAAATCACATGAATAAATTAAATGTTAAAATATAATAAAATACTTGTTTTTGCTGTTCTTTGGCACAAATAAATGCAGGCTTTGTGTACAGAATATACTTCTTTAAAAGTGTTTAAAAACCTTTGACTGGTCGCATAATTTACAATCTCACTGTGACATCAGAGGAACATCAGGAAAGAGTCAGGAGACAAACATTTCGGCAGCAGATGAGTTTATTTGAGCTGATGTTCTGTTTGGATCAAACACAAGATTTTATACCCAAACTTCATTTTTGATTTTCTATGAATAATCAGATTTCATTTCTGCTGAGAAACAAGTAATTTTTACAAGAGCTGCTGCTCACAGAATCACATCAAACCAGTCACTTAATATATTAATATATGATCAGTGCAAAATAAAAAACAAGAGACCACACCGGATATACAGAGAGATTCCTAAAACACAGACACATATTATTTTAGTGTTTTAGACATCTAAAGAATATTAAACATTGCTGTTAAGAGCACATTATTCCATGATAATTCAAATACAGAAAGACTTCTGGCAGCTTTAACATGAAAGAAAATCAGAAAGACAGAGAAAAGATTCTTCACTCTGAATATCTGCTGCAGATGAAGTTGAGTTTGTGAGTCTCAGGAAGACTGATCCAGCGCTGATCTCCTCCAGACTGAACTGCTCCAGATCTCACTGTGTGTTCACAGTCCTCCTCTGATGTGCCGTTCCCTGGAGCCCAGTTCTGATAGCACACGGTATCTCCACTCACCCAGTACCAGATGCCCAAAATGTGAGAGTAACGTAAACCCAACCACACCTCCGCAGTAGACGCCAGTTTAACCACGTTCATTACACGACGCTGCATCTCTTCTGAATGAACCGAGACCAGATCCACATGATTCTGTCTGCAGTATCTCAGAGCTTCAGACCACGTCACATTCTCTCGGATCACAATCAGTTCAGGATCTGCAGATAAAACCAAACACAAGCAGAAACTAGAGAGAGACTGATCAAAAACAACATGCAGAACAAACACTGGGGATGAATTTGTCATGTCAGACATGTAGAGTGAACTTGAAGAGATCTGGAGGTGATGATGGAGTGTGTGTGTTTAGTGAAGATCTACTCACCTTCATAACACACAAAAGGATATCGATCGGTGCAAGAGACGTCATGCCATTGTCCCTGAGAGTCGTGTTTGACAGCTGCACAGTTTTCTCCAGCATTATTAGGTTGAGCAGGATCCCAGTCTCTGAATGAAGAGTTACTCTGATCTGACCACTGCCATGAGTCTCTGAACAGACCGATCCACACATATAATCCAGATGAGTTATTATCACTAATGAACTGCTGAACCTGTTGATTCTCGTTCTGGTTCCTCACACTGATCAGATCAATGTGATTCTGTCTGCAGTAACTCTGAGCGGCTCTCCAACTCTTCAGCTGATTGACAAAGACAAGTCCTGTGTTTGCTTTAAGAACAACACATGAGAAGATTGATGAATAATTTTGTTTATTATTCTTATGTTGATTTATGGTTTGTATCTGAACAGAAGCAGCGATGGAAACATCAGAAACATGTCATTCAACTTGAGCTGCTTCTAATGCTAGTGATATATTGAATATTCATAATTTATTCAGGATTATTTTAAAGATGAAACATATTTAACATGAAGTAACATCTGGGAACATCATGATTATTATAAACTCTTTCTGTTCGTCCATTATTTTTGCTAATGTCTCTCTAGAACACTGGATTCAGACACAAAAAGTCGGATGAGAGAATGATCAAACAGAGGACATTGTTACACTGCAGATAAAATGTTGAAATGTAACAGAAACATTTACTTGGACAATAGATTACAATAAAATAAAAAAATTAATCTTTAAATTTACATCTATAAATTAAGTGTTGTTGTGATTGTAAATGTCTACACTCACTGTTGTTGCAGATGAAATGTCGCTTATCACTACATGACAAATCCTCAAATTGTCCATTTGACATCATACCACAATAACTGTTTTCTGGTTGTCCTGGAGCCCAGTTCAGATAGAGCGCAGGTTCACCTGAAGACCAGTGCCATTCATCACGACCCGTCTTCTTCAGCCCAATCCAGAAATACTGAACACTTGAATCATTCACACTCTTCTTCAGCTCGTTCGTGTCGTTCATGTTGTCAGCGGTGGCCAGATCTGTGTAATTCTCTCTGCAGTATCTCTGAGCTTCAGTCCAGGTCTTCTTCTCATTTATAAAGTGATACTGACGCTGAACACATTCAGATACGGAGCAGAGAGCTGTGAAAGAGAGACGCTGCTTTAATGCTTTTCATAACAGGATCAAACCTAATGAAACTAGAAATCATGAATAAAACCACAAACACACTCACCAATGAGAAGAAGAATGAAATACAGAGTCTGGTCCATTTCTGAAGATAAAAGATATCGAAAAACTCAGATGTTAAATATTCACTGATTCATTTTGGTGTTAAACATGAACAGAATATTAATATCTCAAAGTCTAATTCTAGTTAAAGAATGAACTTGTTGAATGAGTTATTCTTACTTTAGAGGTTGTGTTTCTGTCCTGAGTCTGAGTCACTTATTCAGTGCCACATTGTTAGTTTACTAGTCTAAAAAAAACCCTATTTCATATTCACTTCCTCTATATTTGTGTAATGGTCCATCTCTTTCCATTAATTTCCATAATGACATCTGTGTCAGTCTTTATCAGTCAATATGAAAATGAACCTTATTTTACAGAATGACATTATAAATATTCTTAATTTACATTTTGACACTAAGTGGTTATTATAATATTATAGCTTCATTCAGTTTGAAATGCATTTTTATTTTACTGTTGAGTCACTTTCAGATGGTGCTTTTTAAAACAAGTAACCCACAGATGATCTGACTGATGAGGGCTGAGTTCATTAGTGAAGAAGGTGATACTGACAGCCTTTAAAACCTCTGTTTGAGGATCCAGTGTGAGATGAAAGAAGATCTGGGATTATTGTGAGAAGGATTTTAGAAATTAAAAGAAAAGACAAGACGATTCTTCCCGTTCATTTTCCTCTTCAGAGCCGAGGTCTCTGCTGGTGAAGATGAGACACAGCAGACATGAGCAACAGAGACCAGCCTCCATTAATCTGCTCATATTGTGTATTTATTACCCTGAGGTCCATTTATAATGTTAGAAAAGACTCTCATCATCCAGAATAAAATACCATCATCTGCTTCTGTTTCAGAAGAAATGTGTCTGATGTTCTCTGTCTAGATACTCAATCTAGATACTAGACTGTGATTGAATGGAATGCAAAGATTGAACCATTGTTAATTTTTTTGATTTCATCTCTCTGTGAATATTCTAATAGTTTCGTTTCCTACTCCTGCTGTTTACTGGATTTTTTTGTTTTGTTTATGAAACATGAATATGTTTGCATGTTAACACATCCTCATTCATTTGTTTATGTCTACAGCACATTCACACGTTCAGGATGGACAGTATTTACAGTATTGTTCAAAATAATAGCAGTACAATGTGACTAACCAGAATAATCAAGGTTTTTAGTATATTTGTTATTGCTACGTGGCAAACAAGTTACCAGTAGGTTCAGTAGATTGTCAGAAAACAAACAAGACCCAGCATTCATGATATTCACGCTCTTAAGGCTGTGCAATTGGGCAATTAGTTGAAAGGGGTGTGTTCAAAAAAATAGCAGTGTCTACCTTTGACTGTACAAACTCAAAACTATTTTGTACAAACATTTTTTTTTCTGGGATTTAGCAATCCTGTGAATCACTAAACTAATATTTAGTTTTATGACCACAGTTTTTTAAAACTGCTTGACATCTGTGTGGCATGGAGTCAACCAACTTGTGGCACCTCTCAGCTGTTATTCCACTCCATGATTCTTTAACAACATTCCACAATTCATTCACATTTCTTGGTTTTGCTTCAGAAACAGCATTTTTGATATCACCCCAGTAGTTCTCAATTGGATTAAGGTCTGGAGATTGGGCTGGCCACTCCATAACATTAATTTTGTTGGTTTGGAACCAAGACTTTGCCCGTTTACTAGTGTGTTTTGGGTCATTGTCTTGTTGAAACAACCATTTCAAGGGCATGTCCTCTTCAGCATAGGGCAACATGACCTCTTCAAGTATTTTAACATATGCAAACTGATCCATGATCCCTGGTATGCGATAAATAGGCCCAACACCATAGTAGGAGAAACATGCCCATATCATGATGCTTGCACCTCCATGCTTCACTGTCTTCACTGTGTACTGTGGCTTGAATTCAGAGTTTGGGGGTCGTCTCACAAACTGCCTGTGGCCCTTGGACCCAAAAAGAACAATTTTACTCTCATCAGTCCACAAAATGTTCCTCCATTTCTCTTTAGGCCAGTTGATGTGTTCTTTGGCAAATTGTAACCTCTTCTGCACATGCCTTTTTTTTAACAGAGGGACTTTGCGGGGGATTCTTGAAAATAGATTAGCTTCACACAGACGTCTTCTAACTGTCACAGTACTTACAGGTAACTCCAGACTGTCTTTGATCATCCTGGAGGTGATCATTGGCTGAGCCTTTGCCATTCTGGTTATTCTTCTATCCATTTTGATGGTTGTCTTCCGTTTTCTTCCACGTCTCTCTGGTTTTGCTCTCCATTTTAAGGCATTGGAGATCATTTTAGCTGAACAGCCTATCATTTTTTGCACCTCTTTATAGGTTTTCCCCTCTCTAATCAACTTTTTAATCAAAGTACGCTGTTCTTCTGAACAATGTCTTGAACGACCCATTTTCCTCAGCTTTCAAATGCATGTTCAACAAGTGTTGGCTTCATCCTTAAATAGGGGCCACCTGATTCACACCTGTTTCTTCACAAAATTGATGACCTCAGTGATTGAATGCCACACTGCTATTTTTTTGAACACACCCCTTTCAACTAATTCAACTAATTGCCCAATTGCACAGCCTTAAGAGCGTGCATATCATGAATGCTGGGTCTCATTTGTTTTCTGAGAATCTACTGAACCTACTGGTAACTTGTTTGCCACGTAGCAATAAAAAAATATACGAAAAACCTTGATTATTCTGGTTAGTCACATTGTACTGCTATTATTTTGAACAATACTGTACATCTCTGACGTAAAACTGAAGCATAAACAATGAGTGTATTATTTTAGTGTCATTTGATTACATGTCATTCAGTATTATTAAACAAATGTTTACTGTAGAACTGCTTATGCAACACATTATCACTCCTAACTGACTGACACGTGGTCAGGACCCTTTAGCATCATTTTTCATTGCTCAGGGATATCCTTTTAGCATTACATTTAAACATGTCTTTCATTTACATGAAAAATTACACCTCAACATATATGGAATGACAGCAATATTATTACTCAATATATAAGTTAGTTACGACAATTAAATTCCCAGTGCCTTTCACGTCAGCATATTGATGCCAAGGATTTTTTTTTAAAGCAAAGGAGAACCTGCACATCGGAAAATGACCTAAAGGTGTAATCTGTGTGTCAGAAAGTAAGCGTCAATATGTGACAAGGTGGGAGTGAGAATGTGTAGGGATACAGCATGCTGCTGTAGATCTGTAAAGCCTCAGTTTTTATTGTGAATCACAATACAGTCATTTATTTATTGATTGATTTAGTAAAAACCAAACAGATTCAACATTTTCTTAAATTCAACAAAGTAGCTTGGTTCATTATTTTGCAGTGTTAATTTATCATAGTTTCTTCTTTTAAAGTTGCTGTGTTCAAGAGTGCACTGGGACAGAGCTGTATGTTGCACCCTTCTTATTTATTAAGTTGTGTTATCAACAAAATAAATAATTTGCGCACAAATTTTGATAGATTCTCTCATCTGGCAACATTAACGTTTCTAGTTTTCTCTTGTTAGCTACCATGTAATCAAAAACTGAAGTCAGTGCAACAGCTAAAATGTTTTTAGCCTTATTTAAGTGAATAAAGTGTCATTCCTGACTCACTTTTTTCCTACGAAGCCCCGCACATGCAGGAAAAAATAGTAGGCTAAATCGTGTGCACGATTTACTAATTCATTCTCTCAATGTACTAAAACGTGCACACGATTACCTTTTGCATTCCCTCTATTTATTTAATTCATTCGATTTGTGCGCAAGATTTAGTAAATCAAGAGAATTCAATAGTAATCGTGTGCACGTTTTAGTACACTGAGGGAATTAATTATTAAATCGTGCACACAATTTATTTATTTTTTCTTGCATTTTTCTTGTGGGGCTCCATATTTTTTAGCAATTTGATTCTAGCACTTGAAAATCATTGCAGATCTACTCCGAGGCATAGCAACAGGGCAGGCAGGGCAAGCGACTGCCTTGGGCCCCACATTTTGACCATTTGAACAATCTCAATATTAATATAAGGTTGTTGAGGCTCATTTTTTGTCTCTTTGTGAGAGACTTAAAAACAAAGTAGTGTAATTGTCACATAAATTACACAAAAT